>NC_056735.1:376149311-376304311 GCF_019279795.1 Protopterus annectens
ACACCCATTTTGATGCCTGCTCTCCTGCTTGTGCAAATTGCAAATATTCACCTTTGCAGTGGTCAGCAATAAACATGTATCACATGTCAGCAAACAGAGATGAAAATGTGCTAATATGTAGTACAAAGCTGGTCTAGTGTACAAGTAATTACTTCATAAAGAAGTATATGAGCTATAAAGGGAAATGTGTCTGTGCTTTTTGTTGTATTGTGCTTGGCAATGGCTGCTTTACAGTTTGTCATAAAGAATGTGGTGCACAGTCCATAAGGCAGGTCCCATTCTATCTACATGGTGCCTTTACTGTCTGAGCCCTTAAAACAGATTCTGTCATTCTGAATAACTTAATAAGAAATAGAGCTTAAACACACTCAGTGACTATGCCACTGATTAAAGAGAATTCTGAGTGAATTTTGTGCCATCTATCACTGAATAATTACTTTGCATTACTAAACTGCACTTTTTTAAAGTTTATAAGTACTTCTGTTATTTCTGTACATTAATTGTTACTCCTGTGCATATTTTGTTAAGTGTTTATATGCTAAATCATTTTAGAGTGCTGTATTTTTACCACTGCATTTAAAACTTTATTTTGCTGCGTTCCTGCCTTCTTGCTGTATCTATTTAGATTACAGTTAAATTTGGTCATTTCTTCCATTTTAGGCAGCTTCGTGGACCATTTTGTTTTTTAAGAGCCTAAAAAGATTAGTGTTGCTCTGTGGTGGTAGTGGCAACCAACTTATTGACTAACAAACTGATAAGGTATGTGAAAGATGTATTTACACAATGTCATGGAGTCTGACCTCTCACATACAGGTACTCATAATACCAACCAAGCTATCAGAAATGCACGCACTATGCCCACCGTATGCACAGTATGGATTAGACACATAGACCCGCACATGCTGAGGTACTTAAAAGTAATTGTAAACCCCAAAGATCCTCCAGACATTGGATCTACAACAAATATCCTCAATAGCCAAAATGCACTCACCAAAACAACAACCACCACAGCATTATAGCCATACATCATGGAGCCTCAATTTCAAAGTCCATAAAGCAAGCCATCACACAACTCAATAATTTAGTTATAGGGCAATTCCAGGCTAACTGCCACACAGAGTCTTTTTAAGGCTAGCCAATAATCCAAGGTCAAAATCAAACCCTGTGTTGTGTGCTTATAAGGATAAGAACTTAACCACATTATACCAAACACCTATGGGGAGACTCTGTTGTGAGACACATAGATGCCCCACTCACCAGGCTGAATAAGATGAAAGGCACAATTAGTAGTCTATCAGGGGCCATGATTTGCCAGATCACTAATGCACTCAACTCTTTGGACCACAAGCACTAGAATGACTCACTCATAGTCCATGTGGCTGTAAATGACCTGAGTCATAACTCCCTGGGCTATATGACGAGAGACATTATGGAGATCTTGGATTATGTGTTCCAGGCTGGTATGAGCCTAGCATTGAGCAGCATTCTACCTTCACCAAGGATGATGCCACAATATGAACAGAAGATAATTGACTTTAATAATTGGCTTAGTTTCTAGTGCCATTCTAATGGGGATACAATATTTGTTAGCATGGGAGGATATATTCAACAGACAACATTGATTTAAAAAGAATGATCTACACATGTTCCCCTCTAGGCTTTTGAGTAACATTGTTGTTACCCATAGTGTCTTCTTTAGGCAATGCCAAACTGACAAACCTTCTGACATAATAAAACCAACCCAGGGGAATGTAAAGATGTTGTTGTTCAGTACCTGGAATTTCAACAATAAACTCTACTCCCTCCAAGCCCCCCTCACACTGAAGAATGCAGACATCTGCGCAGTTAGCAAGACATGGTTTAAATCCACAGAATGCAACCCGGCAGTGCAGGGCTACAATGCCTTTTACACATTTAGGCCAGGTACTGCACAGGTACGGAGTATAGGTGGAGGTGCCACAATCTGCATCTACAACAAGCTCACCTAGTGGATGGTCAAACAGGATGAAGGACTTGAGCTTCTCCATGTCCAAATTACTAAGGCAAATGTCATATTATTAAGTGACACCTTGTCAAAATTTCAAACCCCTAAACCCTGAGAACACAGTTGCCTATGCAGAATTGTTCACAGATATTGTATACAGTCATATTAATAGATGTTTAGAGACAGCTGTGCCAACCAGGAATAAGCTCAGAGCAAACTAGAAAAACAAGGCACCTAGGTGGAAAGCAGACATCAATAGTTAGTACAACAAAAGGAAGAAAGGCATAGCAAAATTCTGGAAATACAACAACCAGCAAGACAAAAATTCTCTCATCAATATAAACAAACACCTCAGAAGGCAAATCAAGTCTACCAAAGCCAAGTATGAAGTAAAAATACCCTGTCAAGCCAAGAACAACCATAAGGTTTTCTTTTGGTAACCTCAAAAGTTGCTCATAAAATGTGCAGAAGTAATCGTAAATGGAGCCACCTACATGGAGCCAGAAGGTATAGCAAATCTACTGGCTGAAAAATTCTACTCCAGTTTTACCCCACTCTCCCCAGACCCCCTCAAGAAATACCAGCAAACATAACCCCTCAACCTTCACTAAGGAAAAGGACCTAAACACACTATCCAAGGCCAAGAACACTTTACCAATTTACCCTGATAATATCCCAGCATGCCTCCTAAATAGCATAAAACATAACCTATCAGGACCACTGAAGTCACTATTTAACCATAGCCTCCAGTCAGGCTTGATGCCACATGACTGCCAACCTGCAACAGCCTCAAGGGTGGGTCATCAACAGACCCCCAAAACTGCAGACCCATTAGTCTGCTTAGTTTCAAATGCAAAGCCATTTAAAGAATTATCATGGAAATAATCAGTACTGACATAGGAAATATTCAGACCCTGGAACCAACCCAGTTCAGGTTTATGAAGAGCAAATCAGTCCTACTCAAACTAGTGGATTTCTATGGGAAATTCACTAAGACAATGGGCAAGGGCAAAACTGTGCATACTGCTACCATGACCAGACCAAGGTATTTGATACAGTACCAAACTCGGACATTGTAAACAAATTCACAAAATTAGGCATAAAGCCCTATGTCGCATGCTGGATAGCCAATGCTCTCTCTCTCAGATTGGAATGGAAAGGTTAGGGTAGGGGAGTCCCCATCCACAAAGTGGCCAATCACTGACAGAGTCCCTCAGCTCTCTGTGCTGGATCTAGTCCTTTTTGACTTGTACTTTTTTGGAAGTCAAGACCAATGTCAGGGGCCTCTGGCTGACAAGGTTTGGAGATGATTGCAAACTGGGACCAGTCGTGGAATCCTCCAAGGCAGTAATATGCTCCAGGAAAGACTAACACAGACAAATAACTGGTGCTAGAACTATGGTTTAAAACTTAATGTCAACAAATGCATAGAAGTACGCTTTCAGAAGTTGGCTACCCCAGGAAACTACCTCATTGATAGCATAGCCCTCAGAGTAGCTCCAGTAGTTAGGGATTTAGAGACGTGTAGACAGTAATCTGACTTTCAGCCAATGTTTCTAAGGTAGTAAGGAAATCATTGTATGTTGCTCAACTTGTAAGCAAGGGTGTGGCATGTAAGCCCAAGGAAGTCATCATTCCACTGTATTCATCCTTCATCAGGCCCATTATCAAGTACAATGCCTCTTCAGGCACATGCAACAAAAAGAATGCAGGGCATTATCAACATGTCCTAGGTACAGGGTGAAACCCTGTAAAGGTACAGGGTTTGAGCCTAAATAAGTTAACTAACCAACCTGCCATCCCTAACTAGGGCATTACACCCACACCCCTAACCTGTTCTCCATGTTTGCTCATTGTCAGTTTCATTCCATTTCCAGGTTCACTTGTTCATCCGGTAATTCTCCATGCTTAAAAATACCATGCTCAGAAAGTTCCACCATTTAAATGTACATGCATCTTTAGTATGTCACACTCATAGTTGCTACTCAGGATATATGCAGAGTGTGTTCTTAAAGACAAAATGTAACAAATGCAGTGTGTTTATGTTCTGTGGCGGCTAGAGTGGGTGACATATAAATGCTGTGTGCACGTTAGTCTCCACTGATATATGGCAAATGCATTGTTCCCTTCTCTTCAAAGTGAGGGAAACAATGTTTTCATGATGATTTCACAAACACACACACTTGCTGCAGATGCTGCATATTTACCCATTTAATGTCTGAATATCGTCCCATTTAGTGCTGTTCAGTAATGTTCTCTCTCTTGTAATGCTGATGCAGTTCAGCCACAATATGCTGAACAACACATTGGTTCCTTTGTATCATTAGGGCTGTGCTGACGGAGTACTTTGCACCTGTTTTACTATAAAGTTTGATTCTGACTGAGGGTCTTATGCTACAGATTTGTGCTTTGTTAATCATGGATGTGCCTGCCAGCCCTAAGTTACATATGTACACTGTACCTGGATAGGTGCAAGTACACACTGGCGTACCTGGATACATTGTGCAGTTCCTTGTGTTTTATGAACTGTTTAGGGCACTGGTATGTTTTCTCCAGTGCATGCAAGCCCTATGCAGTGTACACCATATTTATGAATATGGCCCAGAGACAGGAGAATCAAGTAGCGTCAGTGCATGCTTTGTTATACTAAACCATTTTGTTGTAAAATAATATCAATTGGCTAATTACCATGTTGATAATATTCCCCTAAGAACTGACCCAGTGGTCAGGGATCTGGGTACGCACGTAGACAGTAGCCTTCCCTTCAACCACCATCTGGCCACAGTGGTGAGGAAATCCTTTTATGTTGCTCAATGTATAAGTAAGGGCATGGCACCTAGGTCCAAAAAGGTCATTATCCCATTGTACTCCAACCTTATCGACCAATCATAGTGTATAATGCTCCCTTCAGTGTGTACCTGAGCAGGCATATACAGCAACAAGAGTGACTTCAGAGGTTGCATACAAAAAGAATACAAATGTAACAAACCTGCTTTATGCAGATCACCTTAAGGCCCTTTTCCTCTACTCAGTTTCCTATACATTGCTGAGGGGTGATCTATGCCTGGCTTACAAGGCATTCGCAAACCCCACACTTATGAATTTCCTACATGTCTGTAAGTCAAACAGTACTAAAAATACAAGGTCTAAAAACCTGAATTTTGTCTGTGACTTAAACAGAACATGCTGTAGAGATACATATGTGTCCCAGAGACTGCCCCTCCTATGGAACAGGCTTCTCATCCATGTGAACTTGAGTTTGTATATTACCAGTTTAAGTGCAACCTAGACCGGTGGATGGGGAATAGGAAATTTACACTGGGCGTGGAATCCTTGACCCTTATGGATAGAGGAAGCTTATAAATGCCTGCCCCTTAGTGTCCTGCCTGGATACAGGACATCATTATTATTTTGGGAAAACTTGGCTAGGCTTAGAAAGGCACCTTGGGTCATTAGCCTAGCAACAATCTAGGAATCTTTGAATTTGTGAATGTCCCATCAGTAGTCTGTTGATAGAAACCCTAATAGCCTCTGTATCAGGTGAGGATTTGCAGACTCCATAGAGCCTCTGTACTCAGTGTATCTTTGCTTTTCTTATTGACCTTTATTACCATTAATGACCTTGACACTCAGTCTGCTGTTGGTGTCTTCAGACCCGTAAAAGACATGAAATGTCTATTTATTGTATTTTCCCCAGGCTTTATTGAGTAGGCTCCAAACATACAGCAGGGACCATTACTCATTGACACAGTGATTTCTCTGCTAGATCACTGAAAAATAAAGCAGCACTGAAATTTAATTTCATCAGAAATATTTATATGAATTGTGAAAAAAAATATATAGAAAACCATGGTTTCTGTGAGATTTAACACAGTAAAACCAAATATTTTGCTATGTGGAATAAGGTTCCAGTGAATTTGAGTTTGTTTGTGTGGCGGCAGTTTTTAAAAGACAGCCAAATACTTCTTAGATATGGTTATTGAGTTTGCACCCGACTAGCCCATGTAATTGACTAGGTTTTATGCATGCACTGGGAAGGGAAACCTTGTAATATGTGTGTGTGTGTGTGTGTGTCTGTGTGTGTGTGTGTGTGTGTGTGTGTGTGTGTGTGTGTGTGTGTGTGTGTGTGTGTGATTCATGTATTACCTTTGACTGTCTATAGTTATCCAGCCATCCCTGGTTCACACTTGTGAAAAATAGGACACTTGACTAATTTACCTTATATTTCAAATGTTGTACACTATCAATCAAAAATTAATCTACCAAACCTAGACTACTAGTCAGTGCATAATGAACTATTAAAAGACATCAGAACCATTACTGCAAGCCAGTAAATTCACAAACTGAAAACCAAAAGCCCTGAAATAATATTTTCAAGTATATTCTTATTTATGTCAGGAATAAAATGCAGTGGTCTAAATAGTATATTATGAATTGCATATAAAGTCTTTTCAACACCTATAAGTCAGCACAACACTGGCTAGTCTTAATTAACTAAGCCAACAAGTCCTTAAAAATAAATGCTTCAAAAGCCAAATGTCAACAAACCTAGCTTAATAAAAGCAAACAAAAAGTAATCAAACAAACTTATCTCAGTCACACACATACACACACACACACACACACACACACACACACACACACACACACACACACACACACAAACTGTCACTCAATCCATTGTTATTGGAGGGGTGATTTGCAGTGACTTTGGAGGACTGATTTTCTTGCAGTAAAATAACTTATGCTTACATGTATTTGAAAAGGATGATCGCATCTTTGGTTACCTATATTTAAAGAGCTACAATAAATGAAAAAAAAAATGCCCATAACTGTTATGCAAGGCAGGCAACAGTGATTTGATGTCCTTGACTTCCTCGGGTCATATCTGAAAAGCATCTGCTTAGGATCTGTTCACCTACCCCATAGAAAACAATAAATAAAAACAAATTACAAGAAGACAGGAGTGATTTTCTTTTTCATTTATAACACCACTCTTGCAACTATCTGCCATCTTTCATGGAGCTAATTTCTTGCCCTACCCTCTTGTATGTTCATATGTCACATGTTCCCATGAAAAAGACAGTACTGAAACAAAAATTTCAGGCTTCAGAGGTGAAAAATGTAATAGGAAACCATAATAACAATAAACATTTTCTGACCTGTTTAAGTAGGTCTGTATTTGTAGTTTACTTTGAAGCTACAGGATCAGCATAACCTATTGTCGGTTACACTTAAGCATTGTCAGAAGCCAGAGCTGCACGTTGCACCTTTTGTTGATTTTTCACTCTAAGGATACATGAAAGGGCACCATGTAATAAGAATGACTCACAATTGGTCAGCAACCTCCCTAAAGAAATTGCAGTTCTCTAAACTCTGCAAATGCTTTTTTGAGCTTTTAATTCATTTCTGATCTAAAGTATAGTTTCTGTAGGTACAAAAACAAATGTTAACTATTTCATTACTTGAACAAACTCAAAAAAAACAGAAGCAGCAAAACAAACTAAATAAATAAAAATGCTGGCAGGCAGAGTTTCACAGGCACAAATCACTCAGGCGATGATAAACCAAAAGTGTATTTAATGATAAAAATCCACAAGAAAAACAAACAAAATGTGAGCGCTTTCATTAAACAAGTTTTAACTTCATATTTAATGATAAAAAATCCACAAGAAAAACAAATAAAATGTGAGCGCTTTCATTAAACAAGTTTTAACTTCATATTTAATGATAAAAATCCACAAGAAAAACAAATAAAATGCGAGTGCTTTTGTTAAACAAATTTTAACTTGTGGATTTTTATCATTAAATACACTTTTGGTTTATCATCACCTGAGTGATTTCTGCCTGTGAAACTCTGCCTGCCAGCATTTTTATTTATTTAGTTTTATTTCATTACTTGAGCAGTTTTAATACACCATTTAAGATTTCAATAAAAGACAGATAGATAGATAGATAGATAGATAGATAGATAGATAGATAGATAGATACTTGCACACACACATATATACACAAACACAAGTTCCAGACCAGATTCATCGCACTGTATGTTTGTTTGTGTCTTTCAGCTTTTCCCGGTTAGGGGTCGCCACAGCGGAACTCCAGTCCGCTAATGATTGGTAGTGGTTTTACGTACTGGGTTACCAGCCCTGACGCACAACCTTCAACGAAGGCACGCCCCATTCACGTATGCCTCCACACAGAAGACGCTCTAGCTGAGAATCGAACGGGACAACGTCTTGCTATGAGGCAACAATGCTACCGCAGCCCCACCACCGCAGTATATTCATCACACTGTACAGATAACTATGTTGATGTTGGAAGCCATGATATTTTAGGTTCATAGATTATGCAGATTTTGAGAAAGGAATATACAATTTTCTAATATATTTATGTCATTACATTCATCGCACTGTATGTAATGACATAAAATATATTAGAAAATTGTATATTCCTTTCTCAAAATCTGCATAATCTATGAACCAAAAATATCATGGCTTCCAACAGCAACATAGTTATCTGTTAAGATAATATTAAAGTACAGTTTCTCTATATTAATTTCAATTTAGATACACATCAGGAAAAAAATGCTACTATAGGTCAAGACCGATTATAAGAGATTGAGCATAATCTGTAGATTGAAAACTCAATTACACATACTCCATTATGAGAGCTGTACTTCAATACAGTATTAACTGCTGCATAAAGACATGAAGTAAGAGACACATACAAGCTCTGTATATGGTTTTTCTCTACAGAATTAAGTTAGGCATAATGTCTCTGAAGTTGTAGGTAGCTTTGCAAGCAAGAGCTGCACCCGCCTACACTCCACAGTGTGGGGGTTGCACCCCTTGCTCCCAAAATTAAATGTGCTAACTTTGAGGTCCCAAGACCTTTGGGGTAGAAGGAAGACTCGGTTTGTTGGAAAATCAAGTATTAACCATTTCACTGAGGTACTGCAGTCTTGGAAATAGTACACTACATGGTGGAGGGTGGCTGCAGAGGTATAGTCCCTCATATAAACAGATGCAGGAGGGCTATGTCTCCAATCCCACAAAAAATATCTTTTTACATATATCGAATAAAATACAGTTTCATTATATCTTTGTCCTTAAAATGTCCTTAACAGTGAGTTGTAGTAGGTATGCCACGTGGTTTATTCTAAACTTTCACTTAATGATAATCTGTGGAGATCTGCAGTTGATTGGTTTTGTAGTGCTGCAGATAAGATTATTTTTTTCTGTAATTTCCTGCAAAGGTACTCCAAAATAAGTTAATAAATTAAAAGACTGTAGCTGGTATTCATATATAACACACAGCATTGCACAAATTATTGTGTGAAGTGGAAATACATAGGTACAGAACAACTCAGAGGCACAAATAGTGTAGCCGCTCAAGAGTAAAAATACTGCAATACACTGCATATGCAAACAACCACATGATAAAATTGAAATTAGGTTTCTGATGCAAATATGGCATAGTTGTTCAATAACTGATGACATCAAACATGGCAGAGTGCTTCAGAGACAATATAACAAAATGGGGACACATCACTGTGGCGTAGACCTATTCTGAGTGCCAAGGATTGACACAGTACAGGACTCTATAATGTTAGCATTAACAGTACCAATAGCTAAACAACACATTTTAATGGCTGCTTTCAGTGCCATTGTCTGTGGCATTAGGTATCCATTGCTCATCAGCTGTCTCTGCCACTACAAACAATAATGTCAGCACCTAATCTACCAGCACTTGACTGACCATCAGATTATGGACTTCTTCTGTGTGGATAAGTATACCATATAAGAGCCTGTTGAATTATGTCATTCATAAGAGGAGCCAAAGGGGAAAGGTGGACTGCGCATCCCAAATGACACTAAGGTACGTGTAGTTTTAACTGTCACAGCTACAAGGACCTTTCAGCAATCTACTGTGTGGGGGAACTATAAGTATTGCAGGCATCAGCCTTGTATAGCCTAAACTAGTTGCTTGACATTATAATTCATCTTGTGGAGGAACATATGTGTTTCCCAAAGATTGCAGGGAGGAGAAGCACTGCTATTCAGGCATTTTACATCATAGCCAGTTTCTTTGAAGTGCTGGGAGTTATTTGCTACACACACATTTCCATCAAAGCTCCATCCAGTTCAAAATGTGTCAGATGCATCACAGGAAGGGATTTCACTCCCTCGACTACCAGCTGGAGTGCAATGCTCAAGGTATCATCTATAATATTTTCATGTACCAAACAGTCATATACCCTGATTTACAGTTGTAGTAAATGTCTGACTCATATTACCATGTCATACTGGGGGACTTTTCACAGGGATGTGTAGTTGATAATTACACACATAGGCACATTCATTGGTCAGTATATGCAGTTACTATGCAAACAAGTAACAGGCCACATATAATGATGCCATTGTTGTGTGTTGCAGATGAGGCAAGATAAGCATTAGAACTTTATCTGGTGTCCCCATTCACAACCCCTCGGTCTATGGTAGATAATATGAAACACTGCACATACAGAAACATGGAACATGGTGAAACACATAGTCTAATTGAAGAGATGCTTCTTCTGCCTTGATGCATCAAGCGGGACACTGCAGTATACACCAGAGGCCAGCTTTCAGATATTTGTTGTGTGTGCCTTGTTGCATCACATGGTTGTGTGGACACATCTACAGCAGCAGGGAAATATCCCAGTAGGGCCCACTATAACTGTAAGAGCAATAACCAAGAAACAGGACAGACAGGCATATGATGAACAGGCAGCAACAGTATCACATGCAAGGGACAGGCAGGTACAACATATTGTAGCACTGGTAAAGAGACAGTGTTTGGTCCATGACTATAGGCTATGACACAGACAGCAAAAATAAAATGATGAATGCATTATCACACACAGGCAGCGCAAGGTAGTGAGATGACCACACATGCTGTGCATCAGACAATCAGACATATATTGTCCACACAAGTTAGAGGGTGGATAGGACACAGGTGTCGTCACTTGTATCATGTGAGTCAGTGTCGTGACAGGTAGATGTGGTAGCCAGAAGTTTGGTAGCAGATTGTGGAGGAGAGTTAAGGATCACATCCTCTTGCTAAATTACAAACATTGCTGATGTGCACTGTGGTGGCCTATAGGCTTGGGGTCTGACTGCGTCCATGGTAGGGAAGGAGTAGAAATATAGCAGACTGCACCTACACTCTAATAGGGTTTCCCATTTTGGGTTTCAATAGATGTCTGGTGTTCATGACTCACACTGCTGCAGTGAGTAGGTGCTGTACTTTCTCTGCCCACTGAAAATGACACTGGTGTAGAACTACTGGAGCAAAGTGTGCAGCCTAGTGACATGACTTGGGGTGAAGAATATCAGTGACTACAAATGAAAGAAATGTTGTCTCAGGAATGGTCTGTGCCATTTGGGTATACTAAGTCTATGACTGGCCACTTTGTATCCTTACTGTCCCATGGCTACAGACAGGGAAGCCAGCAGAGGCAGACTGGATAGTGGCTGCCATGTGCCTCATTGAAAACACTAGCGAATGCAATATTAGCCACCAGTGACATCAACAACATATTCCCTGTCATTATACTCTGTGTCACTAAGCTGGTACAGCACATTGTCCTGCATGCCACATAGATGTTGTACATCATCACACAGGCCATTTAATGTATTCATCATCTCCATAATGTTAGGGGTAGCAGCCTTCTGCGCCTGGATCACTGGCCTGCACATCTGCTGTTTAATACCAAGTGTTGCACCAAGTCAAGTACACCTGAAGTGATGGTATCATCAACATCCACCATGTTTCTGTGCTATGGGGTATGCACCGAAGTCAGAGGCAGAAGAGTTAACAGATGCTATTACACCTGTGGACCTGTTGACTCCTGTGCAGCATGGAGGGGCTTACACTTTCAGGATGTCTGACAAACATTAGTAAGGATATGGGTTGGCATATTCCTCCATAAGATCCTCATATGTAGGGGATGTCTGTGGGCCCTGCCATGTTAGTGTTACTGACAATACCACCATGGCATCAGACTGTGCATTGCACCATCATCATCAGTTACAGATGGCCTGCTGATTTCAGATATGTGCTGTCTCATTGTGCTGAATCTTCACTATACGAGTACATATATACTTTGTTGCTCAGAATGTTGCAGTTGTAGCCCAGAGGTACGTGGAGGACAGATATTCAGAAGCCTTTTGATCAATTAAGTCCTGCCTCATTTGCAGTGCACTGTACAATATGGAAATGTCAGTTATTACTAACCTGGTACATTTTCTACAGACACTCATGCAGTCTTTACCATCCCATATCCTGCATCCAAGCCAACACTCGCTATGAGAGTCTATTCCCTCTAACCAGACAGTGACACCAAGAATTTCTGTAAATTGCTTCCCTGTTAGTGATCCAGCTCCTGTGATGGGTATGTCCTTGGCAATGACCTGTGCCTTCTTCTTAGTATGCAGTGTCGGACTGGCTACTCTTGACTGCACCTGTTGCAGAGTCTTATTATGGTTGTCCACAACAGTGATAATCTGGACCACTCATTGTCCTACTAAATCTTGTCTATTTCACCTTTGACCAGGATGTACATATAATGCATGCAAAAGGCCTGCAGTAGGAACACGGTAACCAGGGCGATGATCTTTCCTAGCTATTGTCTCTCTCGTCGGCCCACAACAAGACTTGTACACCTGTGGGTTATACACTTCAGTTATTGTGTGGTCATGGCCTTCTGTGACTGTCCATTTTGGACATGTGCTGCCCCTTTCCCCCACTTATCTGCCATTTAGCTGTCTCTTGTAGTGTTGCGATCATACTCTCTTTTCCTATACAAATTGCAATAAAGAGCATGGTAACATTACACACCTTCCTGTACCAGAGTACTGAGTCCCTGTAGTGCTTGCCCCAGAATGTGTTGCCATGTTCACCCTATGTACAGGTGCCATTATGTCCTGTGTGGCATGTCTTTCTTTAGATACATGTAGCCCATGGTGTGCCCCTCATAGCTGGAAATGGCATGTCATTGTGCTGTGTTACCACACTCACACACACTCCACTTCTTCTATGTCCCTGTTGGTGAGGTATATTACCAAGTGGTTTTCCTTCTGCAGTATGCTTACTTCAAAAGTCCAAATTGTCCTGTAAATTTCTGATTCTGCAGTGTTTCATATCTTTATTTTATTTTACATTTTTTTATTTTATTTTATTTATTTTTAAGGCTAGGTAAGAGCACTACACACAAGTTCCCTTTCAAGAATGACCTAGGAGCACTGTTTGGTTAAGTTACTTGTTCAGACTCAAACAGTAGGCAAATATAGTCTGAGGAAACCTTGGACCACAAGAAGCAGCTGTTTAACAGATCATAACATTAATATTCTGAGCTAAATGCAAAATTGCACTTGTACTTTATATCTCACTAATAAGGGCATCTTAAACAATGAGGATGTTTAGGATGGCAGTGTCTGAGCTGCTACAATAATACAACATTTTGTCCACACTGATTGATATTACCCCACTCATCCTAGGGCTGCAGACACACTTGCACACTGTGGATATAAATGGAGCCTCTGTGATGCAGAAGCTTTTGGTAGCACCCTGATATTACACTTTGATGTACATCACACGACATCCGAATAGGTACTTATCCACGAGCTGCCATTTTACTCCTCAAGTGAACCAGTGTGAGTGCACGTGGCTTCTGTAGGTTCTGAATCATTTGGCCTGTTGTACAAGGTGCATGTTTTAGAGAAGCTTGCCAAAACAGTGAGTGATGCCACTGGAATCACTCAATCTAATCAGTATTTCGAGTACCTTTACAGTAACTTTCTGTGGTTCCAACCTGATCTGCTTAGATAGTGGGAGGCAGAAGTTGTGGAGTGAGTGCCAGAGTTTTTCTGTAAACATTGATTTTTATTCCTGCTCTTTTAACAGGTTCATGAGTGTACTGAGTTCTTTCTACTTAGTTTTAAAGTAGTCAAGGAGTGGCATGTTAGCACAGGATCTGGTAGGAGGAAACAGCACTTCTTCCCTTAGTGGGATGCATATGCCACATATACAGTTGCACTATGCAACATATGTATGTACTAATATCGTCTTTTTTGTTCTCTTCCTTCTGCAGGTGCAATCGTGGTTGTGGCAGGTGGGTGGCAGGAAACACCTCAGCCAGTATTGAAGAAAAATAATGCTGCTGGCTTACTGGTGGTCATCAAGTCCACCTTTCAGCAGGGAATAGAGGTCATTCTTATGGAGATGATCTGGTTGGCCCACTGGTGTTTTCTGTGGCCACATCTCAGCAGAGGGATAGAAGCCCCTCTTTAATAATGAGGGGTTGCCTGTGGTATCTAAGTAACAACTGCAAAGTCTAGTGACATCCACGTTGTACGGACTGCAAGCCATCAGCCACACATCTTAGAGTACCTTCTGGTATGACTGATCAAGTCACATCACTTACAGGCCCTGATCAATGGACCATCAGAGGCCATGGACTTTTCAATGTGGACTGGACTGTAGGCCACCCTGGCAAATATAATCAACCCTACCCTATCCACCATTCAGATTTTTTCTGCCTTATATGACAACTCATTTGTTGTCCAACCCTCCCCATCACCAAGTGTTCATCCTCTATCTGTCTGTCTGTGTCCATTCACTGTTATCCCCAACTTTTGTGGCAATACCATTCCTGTCTCAATGTGTCTGCATTTTATGCTTATCTATCATAGCTACTTTCCATTCTTTTGCTGTCCTTCCCATACCCATTCCTCACTACCTCTGTGCACTACACCTGATGTTCTTATATTTCAAATGGTAATATTCCACATAAAAAAGCTTTTCTTCTCCCACAGCCTATCATTCCTTATGGTTACCCTTGTGTGTTTTCCTCTGCTTTCTATTCTCTCTATTCTAAGTTTTCTGTCTCCCTCTTTCCTCCTCATTTATAAGATGAGATGAGCTGACACTCCTTAGGCTATCTGCCATGGCACATGTAGAGGTGATGTGGAGATTCATTGTGCATGTGTGTGAGCATAGCCTTGTACATGCTTGGATTCACCTATCTGCCTTTCCTGTGACTTCAGAAAAATCTGATCACATCCGTTTTGCTAACATGGGTCCCCCACTGCACCTCCTTAATGTTACTTCTTCCCATAACATGGCTCTTCTAATTTGCTATGCAGTCCTTTTCTAAGAATACTGGCACTATGCAACATATCTGAGCACATTTAGCATTACATAGGTGCAAAGTACTTGTCTATGAATACTGGCCTGTGAATTCTACTTTTTGATTTTTTTTTAATTGCATACTTGATGTTTGACTATGTGGCAGTCAAATTTTGGTCATGTACCTATTTTCTGCTACTCACCATAGAAAAGCATGACTTTTGAACTTCAGATGCAAGGACTCAGTCCAAAATATTAAGATTGCTGTCTCTTTCATGTTTTGGATTTCTAAATGAGTGACAAAAAGACAAAATCTGGGAACACTTCTTTAATAAAGGAAATAACATTTCTAAGATATCACATAAAGTGATAGAGTAAAACATCATTTTTTGGGGGGGGGGGTCTGCAATCTCTTTTGCCCTTGTAATCAGGAAGATTTGGCAGGGAAAGACAGCTTTAAGAAGTCAAGAGAAGCTGCATTTACAAACACTGTATGTAATTGTGTAATAAGGGAAAATAATGGAATAGAAAGTACACCTCAACATGCATGATTACAAACAATAGTTTGTACTAAAACCCACATACCACAGTAAGTGCCTAACGACCATAGTATTGATGAATTGAGGTGAACAACTAAAGGAATAGTACTCCAGAGAAAAAGAGTATTGTGTGACATCTCCTAGACAACAACTTACAGAAAGCACTTGTGTAATCACTCTTTGAACTAATAAAAGGTTGCCATCACCTTATAACAGTGAACATAGCCATATGATAATTTATATATATCTACTGACACAAACAAAGTTATATAAAGCAGAATATACATCAAACTGTATGACTATATTAGAAAGCAAAGCAATTCCAAAAAAAGAACAGAACAGAAAAAGAGGCTTGCGCAAAAATGATGGTATAAAAATCATTATAATGAAATTTGACAGGCATGAATAAATTCATTCACTAGCTACAAGGGAGATACCACCACCACAATATTAGATACTAAGTTATTTATGAGAAAGATTCATTTAAGTGTGTTAGCCAAGCATAATAGTCATGAGTATGGTAATAACAAGGTAGAATTGAGAAAGAAATCTACGTACAATCCACCCTTACTACCTCAGCTAAGAAACTTTGAAAAAACATTGGAAGAAGAAATCAGAAGCAAACATAATAAGAACATAAATAGATTCAATAATAACTTGAAGAAAGATGAGAAGGAAGCGTTAATTGAATTAATAGACGATGATTCCATCAGAGTAATGAAACCAGACAAGGGTGGGGGTGTGGTCATTATGGACAACATTATTTATGAGGGAAAGATGAACAGAATCCTCAGGGATGAATCTAAATATACGGTGGTTTCGAAAAATGAGGTAAATTTAGGTTACCATCGGATAGATAGTATGTTGAATGATTTCATGTTTGAGGGTGTATTAAAGCTTGAATTACACAAATTTCTTACAGTAGCAAAACCTAGAATGGCTACAATGTTCGGAATTCCGAAAGTCCATAAAAATTGGTTGGACCCCCCCCTTAAGACCCATAGTCACAGCTGAAGGGTCAAAAACAACACCCCTAGCAAAGTATGTAGATACTACTACTAAGCATATTTGGACAAACAATAAAATTATTTTAAAAGATTCATGGGATTTTTTAAAGCAACTTTCCCCTGACTTTTATAGCACCGACCTTTTATTTATAACTATAGATATTGTTGATTTATTTTCCAGCATACCACATGATTGTGGTATGGACATGTTTGAAGAGTGTATATTTCAGGACAAAACTATGACCCAAGAAGAGAAAATATTGTCGGTAGCTCTCATGGACACTATTTTAAAATACAATTTTTTAATATTTGATGGAGAATATTTCCAGCAAAAGTCTGGGGTGTCCATGGGGGCCGCATGTGCACCGACATTTGCCAACATAGTTTTGTCCAAATGGGAGGAAAAATACATTTTGAATTCTGAATTTAACAAGGAATGGATTCTGTATAGAAGATTCCTTGATGATATAGTTATATTTTGGATAGGGGGACAGGAAAAGTTCATGGAATTCATGGAATATATTGGTCATACCACAAACTTTTTAAAGTTTACCCACAATATTAGTAGTGAGGTATTACAGTATCTAGATATAGAATTGGTCAAGGATGATACACTCAAGAATTTTGCATCCAGGGTATATAGAAAAAAATACTTATGTTAATTCATACTTACATTTTGAAAGTGCCCATCCCCTGCACTGCAAGCGAAATATAGTAAAGGGGCAGTTTGTGAGGGGATCAAGGATGACTAGTCTGGATGACGATTTTGAAATTGAGTGTAACAAATTAGAAAAGATGTTTATAGAAAGAGGTTATCCAAAAACATTCGTGACCAATATAAGAAAGGAAGTGGAAAAGGGCAGGGCAGAGAGATTTAAACCCATTATAGGTATGAGAGAGTTTAAAACATTATGTGAAGATGGTAAGAACAAGGTGACTGTCGAAGAACAGTACCAAAGGAATCTTATTGTAGAATACAATATACAAAATTTTGGTTTAGGAAATATTTTAAAAAAAGAATGGGATAAATTTGCAGCCCTAACTGATATAGAGGAATTAAACAGTTTTAAGCCCAAAATTATATATAGAAATTCTAGATGTATAAAGAACATGTTAGAAAAAAGTAAGAAAAGTGGGGGTCACAGGAACAACAGTACAAAAAAAGTTGGAACTTTTAGATGTGGTCGGTGTAACCAATGTCCTTATGTTAGCAACAAGAGTGACATTTTTATAGGAAGTAGAAACATCTTAATTAAAAGTAAGGGGTGCTACAACTGTGACACAAAAGGTGTGGTTTATTTGGCAACTTGTGACAAATGTTCGTCATATTACGTAGGAAAAACTGAAAGAGAGTTAAAGAAAAGAATATACGAACACGTCTATGACATTCAAAAAGGGAAAGAGACAAATGCATTATTCAAACACAGTAAAGAATGTAAAGGGTGCAAATTTTATTTTTTCATTCTTCAACAAGTTAGAAAAGATGTTAGGGGTGGAATTTGGGAAGAGATTTTGGAAAGTAAGGAATTGTGGTGGCAGGTATACCTAGAAGCCGGAAAAAAAACAGGGTTGAATGATTATTTAAGTATAGTTTCCTTATTGAAAATAAAGGCAAATAAAATATAATTGTAATACACAATATATTACATACATTATTTAATTATTAATTTATTTATTCATAGAAGATAAGAACATTAGTACAAGTATTTTAAGATGTATATTTGCACAAGCATTTAATTTGCACATCAGTATTTTACTGACTCATTTTTTAGTGTTTAACACATGTCTTTTTTATGAATTCAAGGCAGTGTAACATGCATGCAATATAGGGTTTGGACAGCAGAGGGAGGAATATCAATAGATACACATAGGTATATATTTGTTAGCACAAGCACTTTATTTAAACAAATTTTAGTTTTATATACTATTTAGAATTTTTATTAAGTGGATTTTTAACAAATGTATTGAATATTTTGTGCCACAAGTTAATGTGTTGTTTGTGGAAGTCTATTTTATTTCATTAAACACGTTTTAAAGAAGTTACGGGAGTCATTGGCAGTTCTTCTTTGGCGGTTTTGCACTCTGTTTTTGGATTATTGGTACGTTTTGAGTGCTTCCAGTGTTTTTGCTAATTTATATATATCTACTGACACAAACAAAGTTATATAAAGCAGAATATACATCAAACTGTATGACTATATTAGAAAGCAAAGCAATTCCAAAAAAAGAACAGAACAGAAAAAGAGGCTTGCGCAAAAATGATGGTATAAAAATCATTATAATGAAATTTGACAGGCATGAATAAATTCATTAGTTAACACAATAAGTAAAACAAAACAATTACAGACAATATAAATGCTGCAGTAGCTTTTGTTCAACAACTGACAAATGTCATCCGTTAACTCGCTTCTCTCTAATAACTTTATGGCTACTTTTCTTCGTCTCTTCCTTTCTGACAATTTTAAGTAGCTTTACTTACTCAAGTAGTAGTGTGACTACTATCTATCCACTACAACTAATAACAATGTCATTATGTATATAGTTTATCTATTTTTGTAGCTACTGACACTCTTACAGTTCATTGACGCCAGTCTGCCTCTATATTGTGCATCTCATGCCTCATCTGTAAATACATGTTGTGCATATTTGAAATTCCAGATTCTGTTAATTTGATCTCATTCTATTTGTTTATTGTAACTGTATTTTTGTGTAACTATTTTGCATATTCCGTGTTTTCCTTTTTGCTCTTACTATTCTGTATAACTTAAAATATATTTTTCTATGTTCCATGAACATTTGTATGTAATTTCCTGGTGCTTTTCTCCTCAGCTCTCCACTAAAAATGGGCTTCTATATCAGTTGGACCAACCCAGTTAACAAATGTCAAATAAATAAATAAATAAATAATATGACACACTGATTTTTTTTTTTGGGAAGCTTACATCCCTGCAGAACACCAACATCTAATTTTGACCTCTTATGTCTTCCCTGTTATCAAGGATAGCTATCCCTTCTAACATCACTCAGTGCAAGTCTGACCTACCTGAATGAATAAAAATGCCATGTCTTTGCAGCATACACCTCCAGAGCCAGAGCCACATTGTGGGCTGATGGAGCCCAATCCAGGGAAATTAATCAGGTCCCCACCAGCCATACCAATATCCCATTACTTAGTTGTCTCTCCTCAGTTATTATAAACACTGTTGAAAGCTGTCAGTGTACATTTTATTTTCTTCTTTACTTTTACAATTATCACAGAGATTTGGATTTAATTTAAAAAGTTTATTTCAAATTTTACCAAAAAAAACCCCTTGAAAGCCATTTTCTAAACAAAGCAAAACACTCTCACATTGAAAACAGACTTAGCATTACAAACAGTGATCTTCTCTTCCCTTAAAACTTCTTCTTCTATCAGCTTTTTCCGGTTAGGGGTTGCCACAGCGGATCACCCGTCTGCTCATGATTGACAGTAGAGTTTTATGGTGTTGAGTTGCCAGCCCGGCACCCAACCTTCCACAGAAGGCACACACATGCACACACTCATGCCTAGGGCCAATTTAGAGTGTCCAATCCACCAACAGCATGTCTTTGGGAGGAAACTGGAACACCTGGAGGAAACCCACATGACCACAGGGACGACATGCAGACTCCGCACAGAAGGCACCCTGGCCGAGGATCTAACCAGAGAACCTCTTGCTGTGAGGAGACAACGCTAAATGCTGCACCACCATGGCCGCCCTTCTCTTCCCTTAAAACTAATATTTAATAAAAATGTATCTGGCAGCCAATTAAACTACAAGAGATGTAGTATGCTTCATACTCAAATAGCATATAGTGAAGTGCTTATTAATAACACCAAAAAATCAAAGGACCAGTGTTAAGGCATGAGGATTGGCATGAGGATTGGCACAAACAGCATCACTATTATTGTTTTAATAAGTTAAAATGAATTCAAAAATTCACCCGTGCTAAGCGCTTTCATACATATAATGAACTTCATCATACCATGGGTCTCACAGGTACAATGATCTTTAAATATTTGAAAAAAAAAAAAAACAAACAATTAATCTCAATTGATGCAGTTATGAAATAATTAATTACTTACTGATACAAGTATGAAATAATTAACTACTAATTGATACAATGCAGACATTTAATGATGCTTACTTACAGTTCTAGAGTTGTAAATCAAGCTTGTTCTTTTTCTGTCTTTTATTATGTTTCTTTGTGTGACAATTGGGGAGAGATGGGCAAAGGCTGCCAGCCTATCAAATATAATTTGATATATAATTCTGGCATTTGTAAATAAATGTAAAATACAGGCATGTTTTCTTGATAATAAATGTAAAATACAGGCAAGTTTCTTAAGTGTAAAGGATACTGTGAAATGTGGAACTGCAAATTATGTGACAACATTGCACTCTACTGGCCCAGTGAAGCATGTTGAAACCCTTTCATGTTAGAATTCGGCTCCAGTGTGGATGGATGAAGGTTTCATGCTCATTGTTTTAAGGCGAAAGTTTATGATCAGACTTTAGATGTGGAATGTGCTTTACTGCTCTAGTTTCTGTTAGAATATACATGTGAAATGTCTTCTATTGTTGTAAGTTTCTGTGCAGGTGTTAGATTGCTAAATAATGCAGTGTGTGGCCTGAGAACTAATACCAGGTGTTAAGATGATGCAATATGAATACTGGGAAAACCTAAGTGTCAAAAATTATGTAATTTGGGAGGGCCTTAGAGACATGTTTATTAGTAATGTTTAAATACAATTTCTCACAGGAGACTGAGAGAATTTTGATCTTGGATATTCAACTTATCAGCACTCTGCATTGTGCTCACATGTAAGTTTTAGCACTGTGATTTCTTGTAGGAATAGTTAAAGCTAGTAAAGATTAATTAGGTAGTTTTCTTTGAAATCAGACCAGTCCTACTGTAGTATTTTAAGGTTCTGTATGATCTGTGAACCCTTAGATATCTCTGTGGTGTAGTAGTTTTGTCTTGTGTTTAATTATTTATTATTAAATATTTCTAAAACCTTCAACTTGTAGCTGGTTTGTGTAGAGATAAGCTCTAGAGTACATTGCATATTTATAGAGATTATTGTAATAGGCCACTCTAAAGTAAGCCTCGACTGTTAGTCATACTACCATTGGATAATAATATTGCACAGTAATAATTGGACACCCTTTTAAGGGCTTTTTAGTAGCTGATATTATTAGTTGGGTGGTGGCAGTAATTACTACTGTATAATCTGGTTAAAGGGGTACAGCTGAATAATCTGTGTCAACCTTTCCCAGGAGTGTCTGTGAAGTTGTATAAATACTTATCTCAAAGTGTGTGTGTATGTTGTGTCAGCTACTTGGCAAGGACACGAAGCACTGGTTGGATAGAGAAGGCACTGGAGGTTTTAGCTTGCCCAGCTAGGCTGATACCTGGACCCTATAGCTGTGCAAGTGGGGAGTCTTATTGGCGACCCAGTGAGTGGTGAGCAAGGGAGCAACCAGCCCCAGACTGACTGTGATCTCTGTGTGCACTTAAAAGAAATTGTACTTTACTGTGTGTATTAGTTATCCTTTCCTCTCTTCTAGGAGATGACCTCCCTGGTTTTAGTGGTGAGGATTGAGGCTCCTTGATTGCTGGGCCAGGGCACAGTCATTACAAGTGGTGGCAGTGGTGGGATCTACTTCACATACTAATTGGCTTGTAGTGGTGTGGGTAGAGCGATTTCCTGTAGCTTATGTACAGTGATCTCTAAAAGTGTTTTTTCTCTAAAACAGCCATGCAGTGTATACTCAGAGTTCAGATCACAATTGTTTTATTTCTTTTGTTAGCTTAGTGTTAGTCAGGGTGAACAGGCAGCATGTCAGCAGAAGAGTATGGAAACAAGGAGCCAGCTGTTGGAGATGTGCCAGGCTAGGGGACTGGTGCATGGAAACTTAACTAAAGCAGACCTGATTGCAGCTTTGGTTACAGCTGCATCAGAAAACAGCAGCCTGGAGGACAATCAGACTGACAGTGGAGATACAATATCCTCGGCGGATAGACAGCTCAACCTTTCTGCAGTGGACTTGAAAATCCAGCTGGAGCTAAAGAGACTTGAGTTGAAAGCCAGGCATATGGAACTAGAAGCAGCTGAGAAAATGAGGAGCCTACAAGCTGAGGAAAATGAATGGCAGAGGAGGCATGAGACGGTAATGCTGACTCTTCGCCAGAGTCATGGAGGTAATGGGGAAGGGAGTAACCGGACCACAGAAGCACAAAAGGTCAGTAAATTTCTTCCACAGTTTAAAGAGGGGGACAATTTTGATAGCTTCATTCATATGTTTGAGCAGATATGTAAATGGTATGAAGTTGACCAAGGGCTCTGGGTACGGTTCCTGACCCCCTTACTCCATGGTAAAGCTGTAACTTCTTTAGCAAAAATGCATGACACTGATTGTTTTGATTATACTGCTGTAAAAAGACATGTATTAGAATGTTTTAAGCTAACACCTGAAATGTATAGGAAAACGTTTCATGAACATAGACGCAAGGCAGATGAAAATGTATGTGAATATGTTGTTGAACTGAACACTTATTTTCATAGCTGGGTGAGTGGATGTCAGGTCACCACTTTTAAAGGGCTGGCAGACCTTTTTGGTAAGGGAACAAGCCCTTAGCACTTTGACTGAGGACATGAGGATCTGGTTAGCTGATAAACAGTGTGCTACTTCAGAGGAGTTGGGGAAGAAGGGAGACCTATATCTAGCAAGCAGGGCAGCCCTGCACATAAAAGGGAGTCCTAGTACTGCTCATGGGTCTAAAGGAACCCATGGTGGGCATCACAGACTGCCCCAACAGAATCTGCCAATAGCAGGAGAAGCCACTAGTCCAGGTATACATCCAGGGCCGAGGGTGAAATGTTTTGAATGCAACAAGTGGGGCCATGTGGCATACAGGTGTCCACAGAGGCAAGGTGGGGAACCAAAGGTGAGGGATCCAGTAAGTGGGAAAGTCAAAATGCCAACATTGGGTTGTCTTGAGACAACAGGTGTATGAAACTACCATCTTGCGGATTCCTGAGAGGGAAGGATTTGGATGAGGCAATACTATGTACTTATGCAGTTACATGCAGCGAGGCTAGGAGACATGCATGTGGGTCTGGTAGCCTGGGGGAGACCCAGACAGACTGTGTACTTGCAGCCAGGACTGTTGAGGTGGTTACTTCATTGAGTGAGCTATGCTGTAGCAGTAAGAATGAATGTGAGCCACAGCTGCTTGTGGTTACTGATGTTCCCTTGGACAGGGTAACTGCAAAGGTAGAGGTGAGTAGTAGTACCCAGGCTGACAGTGAGGCACTGCTGCCAGAGGATGCCAGACTTCCTGTTGAAGGGGATCTGGGAAAGGTTACAAGGAGAGACTTGAGACAGGCTCAGCTCTCAGACCCTACATTGCAAGGCCAGAGGCAAGTAGCTAGGGAGGCACCTGATTCTCATGGGAAGGGGGAATCTGTATACTGGGACAAAGGGTTACTATACAGAGAGTGGACCCCTGAGAGAGGGCTAGAAGGTGAGAGAGTATAGCAGTTAGTAGTGCCCAGAGCTTACCATCTGGCGCTTCTAGCCATTGCCCATGATATTCCCTTTGCAGGTCATATGGGCATAAAACGTACAAAGAGGCGTATTATGCAAAACTTCTATCGGCCTGGAATTTCCAAAGATGTAACAGGGTACTGCAGGACCTGTGAATAGTGCCAAAAGGTAGGCAAGGCAGGAGACAAGGTGAGAGCTCCTTTGATGCCTTTGCCTTTGATTGAGGAGCCATTTCAGAGGGTAGCTATGGATATTGTGGGTCCTCTGAGTACCCCAAGTTCCATAGGGAAAAAGTATATCCTAATGATTGCAGATTATGCTACACGATACCCTGAGGCAGTGGCTTTGTCCTCCATTGAGGCAGAGAAGGTGGCAAATGCTTTGCTAGAGATTTTCAGCAGGGTAGGTTTCTCAAAGGAAATACTGTCTGACAGAGGTGCCAGTTTTATGTCAGACCTGCTGGCTTGTCTGTGGAAGGCCTGTGGGGTGAAGCACATGAAGACCACCCCCAGACTAATGGTCTTGTTGAGAGGTTAAACTCTACAATCAAGTCCATGTTATGGGCATTTGCAGATCAGTTTAAAGCGGGAGTGGGACAAATATTTGCCCCATCTGTTGTTTGCTTACAGGGAGGTTCCCCAGGAATCCATAAGTTTTTCACCCTTTGAGTTGCTGTATGGGCATAGAGTGAGGGGACCTCTAGATTTAATACGAGATGAGTGGGAAGGTGAGTGTGAGTCTCACAAGGAGTCTGTTGTGGCATACGTTCTAACCCTCAGGCCAAGGCTCAGACAACTCATGGGCCTGGCCCAGGAGACCCTGGCAGAAGCCCAACAACAGAAAAAGGTGTGGTATGACAGGAATGCTCGAGCTAGAGAGTATGCTGTAGAGCAGCAGGTGATTTTTCTCATTCCTGTCAGACACAACAAGTTGCAAGCAGCTTGGGAGGGACCCTACAAGGTGGTAAGAAAGGTAAGAGATGTTAACTACATGGTGGAAGTGCTGAGCATGTGAATTTGATAAAGGAAGGATTTCAAGATGGTTATTCATCATAATATCTGGGACAAAGGAAAGAGGGAATACTTATATTAATTGTGAGATGAGCTCCAATAGTGATATAAGAGGGAAAAAATAATAATGGTAGAACTGTAGTAGCAAGATGCTACTGGCAAGGGAAGAGGATTATGCAGGCATCTATTTATATTTCACCTAAAACTATTGTAATAGAGCTTAAGAAAATTTCTTCCAGAAATAATCAGCTTTAAGCAAGGATGAGGTCTAGAATTTGATTTGCAACAGTGAGGATGTATCTAGGGGACATAGAAGGGAAAATATAACAAAATAGGGCAGATTTTTGTAGACTTTTATGACAGTATTTGGTGTGGAAGACCTGAATTCAGTAGTAGAAGTTTGGAGAGAATTTACATATTATTCCCCAAGGTGCAAAAACTGTGCTAGGTTATACAGCAGTTAAACTTCACAGGGACATGTGCATTTAATTAAATTCTGATATGCATCCAGTAACCATTTCAAATTACATGTCAATAATAACTAAAATAAAATTGCAGAGCAATGAAATAAAAACGAGAAACTGACACTTCCTCACCTATCTGTTAAACATGTAGGAATTTAAGGAATGGGTAGTGGAAACTATTCAGGAGTTTTGTTTCTACAGAAAACATAGATAGGGAGTGGGATGAAATTAAAGTGGACTTTAAAAAGAGGGTAGAAATAACAGAAAAAGAGATATGGTTAAGAAATAAAAATAAGTATTTAGAGCGACTGACAAAGGTTAAAGTATTGCAGAATAAGGGGAATCTCACAGAAAAAGAAGAGGTTCGACTGCAGAGTGCTGAAGAGAAAATAAGAGACTACCTTGATAATATGCATGAGTTTAGAAAGATTGCTATTAAGCAACTGTTTTGTGATAATAACTCCAGAGCACAAAAACTTTTAGCATAATGACTCAGGAAAAAGAAAGTAGAGAGGGTTGTTGCCAAGCTTAGATAGTCTCTAACAAGGGGAAAAACACAGAGATCCTGCAGAAGTATTACAAATATTTCAGAAATTTTATGAAAATCTGTATGAAGC
This sequence comes from Protopterus annectens, assembly GCF_019279795.1. NCBI lineage: Eukaryota > Metazoa > Chordata > Ceratodontiformes > Protopteridae > Protopterus > Protopterus annectens. Next base: position 376,175,680 of record NC_056735.1, read on the forward strand.
AGAGAAAAGTGGAAATCAAGAAAAAGGACAGTTGGAATGTTTATACAAGAATTAAATATAACATGGGTAGAGGTAAATGAGGCTCCATTACTAACAGGAAAGGAGGAGATGAGATAAAAATGGTGATGTATAACCAGTCTACAGAAAAGTCTCCAGGAGTATGTAACATTCCTGTAGAAGTTTGGAAGCTAGGAGGGAAAAGTGACAAAGATCTGGAAGGTTTTGTTTAATAGTATTTTAAAAGGAAGAGAAGCACCAACATCCTGGTAAAAAGCTGTGGTGGATGTAATACCTAAAGATGGTAAAGGCCCAGCAATCCAGCTTCATAAACATCCAGTGTGATTCTAAACCATGATTATAAAGAGTTAATGTCTGTAATGGCTAAAAGAATGGCAATGGTGATGCTAAAATTGACAGATATGGATAAATGTGGTTTTATAGGTTCATAGGTTCATACTAGGCTATCTGCCCTAGGGTATTTATAAGCCTAGCCAGAGTGTGTTTGGCTTTCGCCACCCATTTTAAATTAATTTTGCTATGCCCTTTTTCGAGGTTAGTATACTGTGCCTCTGTCTAACAGTGACACAGAAGTGATACCCAGGGTAAACCTACGATCTCCCATCCACTCATCAAGATTCCACTTGAAGAGAGTCAATGAGGGACTCTGCCTAACCTGGACTGGGATTTTTTTTCCAGAGTGAAGGGAGCCTCTGGGTTATGAATCTGTCCCTCCAGCATGTCCTATTTATTTCAGTGCTGAGGTTCAAGTCTCTCGAGTGCATAGCTCGATAGGATTTGGATTTTCTGAGGTGCAGCATGTCCATTAATTCCGGGTTGGACATGGCTTTATACGTCAGGCATAGATCGCCTCTGAGCAGGCGGTATGCCACTGAGTAGAGCTGGAGTTTCTTTAACCGGGCAGCATATGGCATCTGTTTGAGCCCTATGATCCTCTTAGTGAGGTACTTTTTGGGTCTTTCCAGTTGCTGCAGGTGCCTGGTAAGGTACATCCCAAAAGGGGCATTGTACTCAATTATGGGCCTGATGAGGGATGAGTAAAGAGGCACGATGACCTCCCCTGATGTAGATGTGAATCCCTTCATGATTAGGTGGGCTATATAAAATGTTTTTCTAACCACTTTGGCCACGTGGTTGTCAAATGAGAGATTGCTATCAACTTGGGTCCCCAGGTCCCTAATTACTTCTTCTGTACTTAATGGATTACCACCTATGTGGTAATTTGTGGGCACTTTGGTTTGCCAAAGGGGATGACTATACACTTTTTGGCATTTAGCTTGAGGCCATGGCTCTGGCACCAGTTGTCTGTTTCTATGAGGCCCTTTTGGAGGATGCTTGTGTCGGCTGGAGAGTCGATTATGGCACCCAGTTTGCAGTCATCTGCGAACTTAGTCAGCCACAGTCCTTCCATGTTGGCCTGTACCTCCAAGAAATATATACCGAACAAGAGAGGTCCCAGGACTGAGCCTTGTGGGACACCACTTGTAACTGGTTTGGAGTCTGACATGGCTCCAGCAATTCTAACCATGTGGGTTCTGTCCTTGAGCCAGTTTGCAACCCATCTATTGACATAGGGGTTTATATTTAAGCTGGTGAGCTTATCTATAATGCCCGAGTGGGGTATTGTATAGAAGGCTTTTACGAGGTCCAGGTAGGCTGTGTGGACCACCTTCCCCTCGTCAATGGCCTTGGTGACTGTTTCAAAGAAATCAACCAGGTTTAAGAGGCAGGATCGGCCCTTAACAAAGCTGAACTGGGTAGGATCCAGTGTCTGTAGGTCCTCAATATCTTTATTTATGAGGTCCATGATGATCCTTTCCATAGCTTTGCAGACCAAGCTAGTCAGATAGTTTCTAGGATCCGTTGAGGCACCACCTTTATGGAGAGGGACCACTGTTGCTGTACGCCACTCTTTGGGTACATATCCTGTAGTAAGGCTGAGATTGAACAGTAGTTTTATGTTTGGGTTTAGCTCTTCTTTGAGTTCATGTAGGACGCAGCCCGGGACACCGTCTGGTCCCATTGATGCTGTGTTTTTTGCTTTGGAGAGGGCAGCTCTTACCTGAGTTTCTGAGATGTCAGGGGGGCAGCACTCTGCTAGGATAAATATTTGCCCTTTTGGTGGGGAGGGGGGGAGAAGTTTGCGCTGAACCTGTCAGCTAGGATGTTGGCAATGTCTGTGGGTTCGGTGTATTTTTTGTCATTTTGGACTAATTCTGAGCATATCTGGGAATTCCCACCCAGGTTCCTAACATAACTAAAGAAAGCCTTGTGATTATCCTTAGTGTCCTGTGCAATTTTCTCTCGAAGCTGGCCTTAGACGATTTTATGAGTGCCCGTAGTTTTTTGCTAATACTGATCAGAGATGCCTTCCCTTTTTGGGATTTTGCTCTATCATGTAGTAGCTTCCTCCTTCAATTGTATAGTTTGTTTATGGCTGGGGTCCACCAGACAGGACTTCTGCCTTTGGAAGATTGGGTCTTGGTTTTATTTGGGATTGCATGATCCATGCATTCCTGAAGGTGTTCATAGAATGTGTTTATAAAGGATTCTGCAGTCTGGGCCGTATTTTCCACAGGCCCGGGGGCTTTGAAGGATTCCACCTCAGTTTTGAGGAGTGTGAAATTTGCTTTAGAGAAGTTTTTCACTGTGGTTTTCAGGGCAGGGGGTGTAGTCGGGATGTGAATATCCAGTGAGATTAGTTTATGGTCTGATCTTACCAGTGAGGGATACACTTCTGGTCTGGAGCATAGAGTCCCCATGTTGGTGTTGATCAGGTCTAGTATGTTTTCCCCTCTTGTGGGAGTGGTAACAAGTTGTTCCATAGCATTTGAGTTTATAAATTCTAGGAACCTTTGGGCTAGGGTGTTGGAGCTAGAGTAATTCTCCCAGTCTATGTTTGGGTAGTTGAAGTCGCCCAATATAATGGTGTTTGGAGAGGCCTTCATATTTTCCAGTGTTTTCAGGACGGCCGAGTGGGGTTCCTGGGTTTGGGAGGGTGGTCTGTAGCAGGCTATAAACTGGAAGGTAGTTTTACCCACTGTTAGTTGCACATGGATAGTCTCTGATGCTTCGTGCTGTGCCACCAACCTGGAGGTGTGGGTATCTTTGACGAATATTGATACTCCCCCTCCTTTTGTGGTACGGTCCAAGTTTTGGGGCCAAAAAGCATGGTATGAGGTATAACCTGGTAGTGCTGGGGTGCTCTCGGGAGCCTTGAACCAGGTTTCTGTTACTGCACAGATATCGATGTTCTCCATGCTAAGGAGAGTTTTGAGTGCATGCATCTTGAGGTTTAGACTTCTGGCATTGAGTAGCATTACTCTTAGTTTCTTATCCCTTGTGATACCTATGGAGGTGGGTTTGTCTTTTGAGCCTTGCCTAAAAAAGGCACTATGGGGGTAGCAAGAGCCTTTGCCAATATCTGAAAGCCCAGGGTGACAGGTGCAAGCCGTCCCTAGCGAAGCATAGTGGCTTGTCGAGCATGTCATCCCAGGCTGACAGGCATTGGATCCCCTTTGAATGACACCAATACTTAAGCCAATTGTTGAAATTGATCATCTTGTCTTCATATTGTGGCATCATTCTTGGTGAGGGTAAGATGCTACTCAAGGTCAGGGTCATACTGGCCTGGGCTACATGCTCAGAGAGCTCCTCTATGTCTCTTTTCATGTAGTCCAGGGAGGTACGTCTCAGGTCATTCATACCAGCATGGACAATGACTGAGTCATATTTGTACTTGCCTTGGAGTGACCTGAGTGCTTGTGTTATGTGGCGGATCCTAGCGCCCAACAGGCAGCTCACCGTGACCTTCTCCTTGTTCAGCCTGGTGAGTGGGACATCAGTGTGCCTGACGATAGAGTCACCTATTACAAGTGTATCAGGTGCGTTGTTTAGCCTTAAGGGCTGTGACTGTTTGGCACACTGGCTTTGTGAGCTATGTGTTGCACGTGTTTTGTTTTGGGGTAGCGGTTGCTTCGGTGTCTGCTTTGGAGGTCTCTGCTGCTTAGACAGATTTTTATTTAGAGCCTCTGAGTATGTTTTTGTGTGTTTATGTGTTTGGTTTGCTGTCGTGGTAGGTCTATGTGAGACTGGAATTGTAGTGAGTGTGGTTTCCTTCTCCTCCTCCTGACTGGTTTCGCCAGTACTGAGTTGAGAGAGCTTAGCCTCCAGTATGGCTATATGGTTGCATCTCTCACATGTGTTGGAATTTGTTGTGAGGAGGAGAGGGTTGTCTGTGTACATGAGGCAGTTGTAACATTGCCTCAAGATTCCCAGATTCACCAGCTGGACCGGAGAGGAGATTGACAACTGACCTTTGGACATGCTAGAATAGTATTGGGAATTCCTTTATAATTGAAAAAAAGGGCCAATGGGGAATGAGGTACTCAAGGGGGGTTTGTGAGGGTGTAGTGCTTTTAATATTTTAGTGCTGACTTATATAATTGCTTTAGTGAGCAAGTGCCAGGTAACTTAAATACAATGTGTTACAGGTAACTTAAATGCAAAAATGACAGTTTTGTAGAGGAGAGGCAAACATTTTGCAAAATTAATAGAAAAATGATGATCCAGAGGGAAGCAGAATGTAAGAAAGCACCACTGTTGTTGGGTCTTGATGCAGAGAAAGCATTCAACAAAGTAAGGTGGGATTTTGTGAGTAGGGCAATGGAATCATCTGCATTCCATGACAAAATTATAAGGTTCATTAGGAGGATATATGAGGGACTGTAGGCAAAAATTAAAGTGTGAGAGGTCCTCTCTGATAAGTTCTGTTTGAGCAGTGGAATCAGGCAAGGATGTTCTCTTTTACCTTTGTTATTTGTGTTACATTTAGATCTATTGTCAATGAAAATGAAGGACTCAGAAATTCAAGGATATAATTGGTATGGTAATAAATAAAAGGTGGCTTTATTTGCAGATGATATTATTTTTTACCAGATAAAACAAAAAATAAATTTTCCTTAGGTAAACAGCAACTGTTGAAGGTGTGATGGAGAAGAAACAGGCACTTGGGAACATATTTTGAGAGTGTAATTAGTAGGCAGACTTTAAAATTCCCTTCAGATATTCTGTCAGAAATACTGGGTAAAGAAATTGGTGTAACTAAGGAAATTTTTTTTTAGCTATAATACAGAATTGAAATTGCCTAGACATAGTAAGGCCTTGTTGAGTTTAATTCTGGTGACTGCCAAAAAAGCAATTACTTAAAAATGGAAATCAAAATCTAAACCAGTTCTACCAGAAGTAGTGAATTTCGTAACATAGATAAAATAACTGAAATGTGGAGCTTTAGAAAAGGGTAGGAACAAATTACATAGCAAAATGGGAATTGTGGCAATAATACATGTAGAAAATGTTTTGGAGGATAAATGAGGTTTAAGGGAAGGCAAGAACAGAATGGACTAAGTAATGCCTGACTGATAATAACTGTACTGAAGATTATAAGTGAAGTATAAGGTTTGCAACTGAAAATGTCAATATGGTTTGTTTTTCATTTATATGAATGTATGATTGCCTGTGTCATAAGTGATAAATCAATAAAGATGTTTAGTGTTTAGCAAAAAAAAAATATTATTAGAGGGGTCTTCTTCTTTTCCTTTTTAATAGAGGTCTATGAATTCATTATTAAGTCAGTGTTATTACTCCTTATCCAATCAGGTTTCAGTGTTTACAAAGGCCATTTGATAAGCTGTAGTATAGGCAAGGAATGATATGCATTCACTGTTTAAATGTAGTTAGACTGTTACAGCATTGAGCTGGATTTCAAGTTAGAGAAGTGTTATTGACTGAGCTGGGATCTGAAGCCAGACAAACTGCATATATATATTCCTACTGGGCTGTGACAGACTGTTCCATGCTTTGAGATGGCAGTTAAACAATGAGAATCTCTGTGTCTAATGTAGGAGAGGAGTTGTTGGTGAACCTTAAAGAGCAGGGAATGACATACAAATGTTTGGATGGAGATATTTGCTTGGAAATCAGACGATTGACTGGACAAATTTTTATTTATAATTTTCTTGAATTTCTTATAACCAGCAAGTACTGCAGCATTAAATACAAGCAAATTAAAACAGTTACGTGTAAACAATATAATAAAGGCACACTAGTGCTAGATACAGTTTTTTTTTTACAAAGTAGCTGATTGATATTTTATTTTTATTTATTTTACCTATTTTTCACCAAGGAGACCTGGGAGCACTGTCTGTTTAAGTGGTTTTCTCAGAGTTACCAGTAAGCAAACATGGAATGAATTAAACCTTGTACCATGGAAACAAAAAGCAGATCAGAGCTTTAGTCCTCTTTGCTGTCTACCAGACAACATGAAAAAGGCATAAAATAAGAGACATTTTCTTGTTATCATATTCCACTATGCAGGGCAAACTGCACATATTCTAAAAAGAGAAACTGTTAGATTTCACAATATACAGAGTAACAACTATAACAATGAAATAGATAGCAAAGTGGAATAAAAACCACACCTAAAAGGAAATTATATAGCAATAACCCACGCCTGGGTGTGGGTAATGCTGGATTTACCCACGGTTGGCATGGTTTGGTCATGAGGGTGAAGCCCGAGTGGCCAAACAAAGCCAACCGTGGGTAAATCCAGCATTACCCATACCCAGAAGTGGGTTATTATTATATAATGACATTATTTAAGAAAAAATAATTACTTTTCTTAAATAATGGCATTGTATAATGCCTCCTTGCTGCCCTTCCGCAGCTGTCTGGTATTCTGTGGCAGTTCTGATGTACTGCGCATGCGTATGCCTACGCAGTACATCAGAGCTGTGGGCAAAAGCAACGGAGAAAGCAAGATCTCCATTGCTTTTTACTGTTTCGCTATGTTAAATGGGTTTAACATAGCAAGACAGCTTTAAAAAAAGCAACGGAGAATCTCCGTTGCTTATTTTAAAGCTGTCTCGCTATGTTAAACCCATTTAATATAGCGAGACAGTTTTGAAAAAAGCAACGGAGAAAGCAAGATCTCCGTTGCATTTTACAAACTGTTTCGCTATGTTAAATGGGTTTAAAATAGCGAGACAGCTTTAAAATAAGCAACGGAGATCTCCGTTGCTTATTTTAAAGCTGTCTTGCTATGTTAAACCCATTTAACATAGCGAGACAGGTTTAAAAAAAAGCAACGGAGAAAGCAAGATCTCCATTGCTTTTTACACACTGTCTCGCTATGTTAAAGGAGTTTAACATAGCGAGACAGCTTTAAAATAAGCAACGGAGATCTCTGTTGTTTTTTTAAAACCTGTCTTGCTATGTTAAACTCCTTTAACATAGCGAGATAGTGTTTTAAAAAAGACTTATACTAATGGAAAAAGTCTGGGCAACCGGACCTTTTCCATTAGTATAAGTCGATTTACAACGTGCACGCTGACCAATCAGTGTGCACGTTTTGGAATATTAATGGGGGGGTCATGGTATAATTTGAAATAACAACCTCCCCAAGTTGTTGCAATTTTTATTTTTTAAATGCAGGCATTTGTTTTAAGATTCTCACTTATTTCAGTGCCATTATAGCAAAGCTAGTCCAGTTAACATTGCTGTATGACAGCCACTAACAAATAATATTATAAATACTAACTCTATATTTATAAAAATATGACATATGACCAAGGTAAAGTGAGTTATCAGGAACACTAAAGTTTCATTCTCTGTACAGAACTGGTTTGATGTAAAATTGTAAACTGACAAGTATAAATTTCTTAAATTTATTGTGTAAACCAATCCAGACTTCTATGTATCCAAGGATAAAACAAAAAAAGTAAAATACGTGTATTATCTGCTTTACAAATGCAGGCTATCCAGGAAAATATATGGCTTTTAGTATGTGTAAATAGCTAGCATTACAAATCATATATTGTGTATAATACAGTTTACTGAATGGTATATAACATAAAGAATTGTACACTAAAGCCTCTTAGTTTTCAAAAAATGTGCTTGCTGATTGGACAGACCAATCACTGGACCCAGTGTAGATCAAGCATTATTTATGAAAAAAAAAACATACATCTGTTAGTTGTAATACTTACTTTTGACACTGTTACATGCTACCAAACATCAAAGATGCTCTTTTTTATGTGGAAAAAAATCTTCTGTTTAAGTACTGTTACTGTGCAAATGTATGTTTTGTTTAATTTTATTATACATTCACACAGCATAAGCACTTAGAAAGAAGAAACATTAAAAGAAATCATGGCTCAGGATTCCAAGGGTATGCCAAAAATATACACCCTCCTAAATCACTTAGACAGGGACAGCTCATGCTATTGGGTTGCAGGACTGCAGCCCCCCAGCTGGAAAAAAAGAAAGAAAAGAAAATAAGAAAGCTGTAAAAAAGAAAGAAAACAAACACGAGTCCAAGAACTTTGCACATGCGCACTCACAATATCCGAACTGCTGGTGAATCAGCCTGAAGCATGCGCATGGAATCTGGACTACTGGTGAGACAGTCCAGATTAGGAAGACAGCAGTCAACAGCAGAGATCCCATAAGTCTATGCAGTTGCTACTGCATAGACTGGAAGGGGATCGGACTGCAATGTCTGCAGGCTAGGTAGCAGCTTGCTCTCACGGGAAGGGGAAAAACACTTTGCTCTCACGGGAAGGGGAAGGACACTTTGCTCTCGCAGGCTTTTTACTGATGGACAAACTTTGCAGCAATGGATTTTACTGCCGGAAGGAAACTGGGCTTTTAGTGCTGATGCAACAGATTTGGAAGGAAACAGGGCTTCAATGGAGATTGTGTGTGTGTCTGTGTGTGTGTGTGTGTGTGTGTGTGTGTGTGTGTGTGTGTGTGTGTGTGTGTGTGTGTGTGTGTGTGTGTGTGTGTGTGTGTGTGTTTGTGTGCTGCAGGAAGGAAACTGGGCTTTTAGTGCTGATGCAATGGACTTGGAAGGAAACTGGGCATCAATAGAGGTTGTGTGTGTGTGTGTAATGTCCCAGTTAAATATACCTGGTGGCTAGAGAGAACTCAGGATATATACCTGGTGGCTAGACTCAAACCCTGTACCTTGGCAGCAGGTAGCAAGAGCTTAAACTCCCTACCTACCACCACTTGTGAAATTTTTGCCTCATATTTTTGTTCTTGTGAAATTTATGGTTTTCTGGATTTTGAATTCACTAAATAATGACAGGCAGTTGAATTTCAGGCTTCATATTCTTCAGAAAATACATGGTAACCCAAAACCTTTTATTCTAGCAATTTTCTGTTTATAAGATCAATATTTGAAATGTGTCCCTATTTTTGGGCCTGTATTTCCCCCATTATTGGCTTTTTCTAGGTATTTTGTGCTAAGAGGTTGAGAGCTATGGTGAGAACTGAATTCACTAAATGATAGCCATTTAAGTTTCAGTTTACCTGCCTTTCAAGAAACAGCTGATTTGCCATAGTGGTATGTTGTTCTGACTGTAGTGCACAGGGCCCAGGGTTCAAGACGTGACAATGAAATGCATGGTGGTAACAAACCATTTTATTCTAGCAACTTTCCAAGATTATACAAGTAATGTTTAAAATGTGTCCCTAGTTTTTGGGCTAGCCATTTAAGTTTCAGTTTACCTGCCTTTCAAGAAACGGCTAATTTGCCATAGTGGTATGTTTCTCTGACTGTAGTGCACAGGGCTCAGAGTTCAAGACTTGACAGTGAAATGCATGGTGGTAACAAACCATTTTATTCTAGCAACTTTCCAAGATTATACAAGCAATGTTTAAAATGTGTCCCTAGTTTTTGGGCTTTTGCCCCCCCAATAAATGTTGGCTTTTTCCAGATTTCTTGTGCTTCAAAGCTGAGAGATATAGTTGAGTGTCAAGTGGATTTTACAAGGAGCTGAGAACTTGAAGAGAATTTTAATGCTGCTTATGCTGAGTCTGCTTGTATTGTTATTAGCACAACAGGTAGTGTACTTGGTTTTGATGCAGAAGGCTGTTGGTTCTACTCCCATAGTAAATAGATGCATTGCTGATACTGTACTGTGTTGTACTAAGAGAGTGGATGCTGCAGTCCTGAGAATGTCCTCTTTGGTGGAGATACCTTGTAACGATGAACCTGTTATCAGTTTGCCATCTATTCCCTATTGCAATATTACTAGCTTATCATTTTTTTTAATGTAATGTAGGCAATTTATTCTTCAATGGCAACAGGCACTTTATATTTCATTGTTTTATCTACAGATAAAGTTGTTTGCTAGCAGCAACCCCTTCATTAGTTACAGATCTTTTTAATGTGGAATTATTTAGATGAATGACTTTTACTTCTGCAGAAATGATGCATATTTACTGATACTGGTGGATTGTAGAAGTTTGTGTAGACTTTTATGATGGAAATGTTCTGAACTGGGCTTTTTTGTCATTACTGGTGCATGCATTTTGTTTTATTTTTTTACTGGAAAAATGTTCAAAACAATACATTTAAAATGCCCTCTAACAGCTGTACTGTATTATACAATCAGGAAGGTGTATCAAAGAACACATGTATGTTTCCTGTGCAAAGGGCCTATGATTTGAAAACAGCCCAAAGTTAATCTTTATCTGCCACTGGACAGATGTATTTTCTTTGAATGTGGGTTTCAATGCTGTTTCAATGCATGTGAGTTTCAAGGGCAGAGAGGTTTTAATGTTAAGTCTGTTTTCATTGTGAGACTGCATTGCTTTGTTTAGCTGATGTCTATTAGTGTCTGTGCTCTAAAATGTAAAATAAAACTTTTAAATGAAATCCAAATCGTTGCAGAAGTAAAGCAGTATGCACATTACAATGTTTATGGTAAATGGGGTGAAATAACCAAGTAATGGGACATTGGAATAGCTGCAGGGGGAGGCCCCATTCGACCATGATTTTGTGGGGGGGGGCGGCAATCTCAGACAGCCCTGGCTAAACTATACCTCTTAACTGTCCATATTTTTGCAGAATGAATAGATTTTTGCTTCTTATTTTTGATTTGTTCTTCATAAAATATGTGGTTTTCTGGCAAATCATTTAGGAATGAAGTCACTAAATAATGACAGACATTGAGTTTCAGACTTCATATGCTTCAGAAAATGCATGCTAAAGTAAGACGTGTTGCTCTGTCAACTGTCTAAGTTTATACAAGATCAATATTTAGTACTGTTTGTATGTTTCCCCAATATATTTGGCCTTGTCCAGATTTCCTGCATTAAGAGGATGAGAGGTATGCACAAATAAATCAATTTATAGAATTAGCTGTATCCAAACCTTTCAACTGTCCCTGATTTTGTCTCAAAATGTTGCTCACCCCTAATAATCCCTCCGACAAAATGGCAAATTTGGAAGAAAATCTGGAGGGCTTACAATTAATAATTGTAATGATCAGAATTATAGATTACTTTTAATTTCAGAAATGAGTATAGATTCTCTTATTTTGTCAGCTTTTCAAGTTAACAGTACTAATATTAAAAAAGTGTCCCTTCTTTGACAGGTTCACAGCTGTATTGTGTGGCTATTTTATATTTTTTTCCTCGCATTTTTGGTCCATTTTTCATAAAATTGTGGTTTTCTGGCAAATTAGTGGCAAATCATTAAAGATTGAAGTTAGAAACTAATGACAGACATTTGAGTTTCAGATTTCATACCCTTCAGAAAATTCATACTAATGCAAGACCTACTTTTCCATTATCTTAATTTATAAGAGCAATATTTAAAAGTGTCCTTATTTTTGGGCCTTTGTCCCACTTCTGTTTATGGCTTTGTCCAGATTTCTTGCTCTGAGGCAGAGAGGTATGAAAAATGTGTCAGGGCCATCACCATCAGCCAGAGACATTTCAAATTGTGACATACTTGTTGCACCCCACTCCCCCACGTACTGACTCTGGATGTGTCCAAGCAAGACAAGGAGCAGTTATGCAGTGTAAGTGTGCAGAGTATCCCCCCATCCAAGGTAGACACAAGTACTACAGTGGCTTTTCATCTGTCCTTGATTTTGCAGAATGTTCTGGTTTTCTGTCATATTTTTATACTGTTGATTTATGCTTCTTCTTATTCAGAAAATGGATGTCATTGCAGTGCCTGTTGCTCTGTGTTTAAATAGCCATGCTTTAATGACCATCAGGTAAGCTTATCTGAGACTGTAAGATGCAAGTAAGCTTTAATAAGTATACTGTTAAAGAATTACCAATATTGAAAGCCTTATTGTTGTTGCCATGCAGAGAATATTTACATAACTGTGTAGCGTATAAGCCTTAGGTATTGAAATGCATATGACAGTATTTGTAATAAAGGACAGGATTACAGTATTTTCAGAGCCTCATTACATTTGTTGGATACTTTCAGTCATCTTTGCAGGCTTTACCTGTAAACTAAACAGAATGCCAATATATCATGTGTGGTCCATAACCCGTACAGTAATCCTTTAACAGCAAAAAAGAAGCCAGCACTCAATCCTTCAGTGTAGCATTCTGGCAAAAAATGTTTTATTCCATAAAGACTAGATAAAAAATAAACCCAGTGGGGTCATACCGGTTTCGGCAAAAGCCTTCTTCAGTAACCACACAACAAAAAATAATATGAAAAAAACTATTAACTCACACGCATTTATATGCAATATAGCAGCACCCTCTAGTGGATAAAAAATATATTACATCACTAAATAGCAAAAATTAATATATAACAAAATTGTTAAATATCACAACTTATCTGTATGTACAGGAATCCAATGAAAAACGTATAAATGATGATCCATTTCAAAATAATTCAAAATTGGTCATTCAACCCAGGTGAAAATAGAGCTCCCAATTTAACAATCCACATTTTTTCTTTATTTGTTACTAACTCATGTAATGTATGAACTTCATTACCCTTAAACCTGATACGATTAATGACCATGAAACTAAAGATCCCTGTGGGATGTTTAAGTGTATGTTTGTATAAGGAACTCAAAACCTTTTTGTTTCTGATATCATTTAAATGTTCACCGACCCTTAATTTGAAGGGTCGGGAAGTCTGTCCCACATAAAATGTCCGACAGCTACATCGGGCTAAATAAATAACCCAACTGGTACTGCAGTTAGCAAAAAAAGAAACATTATAAACGTGGAGAATTATGAGAACTAAAACTATCTGACTTGAGCACCCTTGGACAATATGAGCAATGCCCACATGGATGACAACCCAGGAAAAGTTATCTAGTTACTGTTGTTTGAGCGGGGGAATTGGAAAAATAATTGTGCACCCTTTTATAATGACTAAATAATGATCCCAATGACCGCCCCTTCCGAAAGGAATAGGAACACTAATCTTTGATGTAATTATTTAGTGTGTTATCTGACTGTAATAAGTACCAATGTCTTTGAATGATGTTCATGAAGCTCCTAGTGTTTCTGCCATATGTAGTGACCAATCTAGACTCCTGAGATTGGTCTATAGACTTAAGATGATATGATAGCAACTGTATCCTATCTTGTTGATTTGCAAACCGACTGGCCCTAGTAATGTCACCTGCTTGATATCAGCATTTGGGGTTTGTCTTCTGGCCTTTTGGGTGATGTAGCAGGTACAGGTTGTGGAAGTTGACTTATTGAAGTGTCAAGTAAGCATTGTAAACATCAATTATTTTATTTGATGGATTTATTTATTTTTTTTTATATCATTACAGATACTGAGCAACCAGTCACCCTATTTTGGGGTGCAGTTTATTGGCTATTATTGTGCCCATGTTGTCCATTTTCTGATGCCTCATACTTGGTGAAGAGAACCAAAGTAATACATTGGTTTCGTATTATTTGTGGTATCAGTTGTATAAGACAGTTTTGGTAACAGTATCCTCATTTGACGTATGTGGACTGTGGATTTTCAGGTTCTTATTAGTTTATATTGTGTTTTTTTTGGTCGGTGATGGATTTGGCAATCATTATCAAAGGTCTTTCATGTGACTCTGGGGATTTGGGTATCTTTGGCCTGGGGTCGGGTAATGTTAATAATGGCTCTGGTGTTCAGGACCCCACTCATGCCTGTAGATCAGCTTTTATGAAGTTGACTAAAAATCTCATCACACTAAGAAAAAACGTTTGGCATCTAAGGTTGTTTCGGGCATATCAACGGAGCACAATTGCCCCTAGGGGATTAAGAATAAGGTTGCAACCTATGGTTGCTGAACCAGGTGAGCTTTTTTTGGCCTGATGGTCTGAGGCACAACAACAGACCTCTATGACTTTTGTTAATATATTGACTAACCATTATGAGAGGAAGGTGGAGGAACAAACTAGTCAAGTTTTGAGCTTAAGTAAAGGATTTGAGGATTTTTCATCACTCTCATGTTATAACATTTGTATTGATAAACTTGGTAAATATTTGTTGGAATTGGAATCTGGGTTGAAGGAAAGAAAAATAAAAAAGTTTACTTGTGATGTGGGAGATTATGATAGAGGAAAACCTTTTGAGGTGCGTCCCAGGGTTAAATTTGTTACACCTGTCCAAACCCTCAAAAAGTCAAGGCCTCTTGACCTAGGTCTATACTCAAGAAAAGAGATAGGGAGTCTGCAACTTCTGGGGATGACTCATCATCAAACATGGACTGGGAGGATGGCCACACCAGAGTTTCACCAGATGTTCTTCGTGTTTCACTGTTGCAGTCATTGCATTTGGGTAATCTGCTGGCAGATTGCCCTCAGTCGGCCTGAATTCCAAAGTCTTGGGTCCTGCTTCGGTTGCTGTCTTCTCTTCCATGACGTCAGGTCATCAGGGGTATAAAACATGCAGCCGACACCATTTTCTTTAGTCTTTCTTGCCGCACGTTGCCAGAAGCAGAAGCATTTTGCAAGTGCCGGTCGACCGAGTACTAAAATATTCACGTTTGATTTTCAGAACCAAAGTCTTCAATAAAGCTAAGTACCCCGTTGGGGAAACATTTTTCTTGCTTTTTACCGATGTCAGAAAAAGTTAATAATTGTATTACTTGTGGGAAGCAAATACCTCATAAGGATTTCCATTTATACTGTATTCCTTGCCTAGGCCCTGATCACAATGTGCCTGGCTGTCAGTTTTGTGCTAGATTTAACCATCACACTATTAAGCATCAGTATATTTTTGTATCTAAGTATTTTGGAAACAGATTTAACTTCCCAGAGATGTCGTCCGATAGCAATCCGACTACCGGTGTACATAAAAAATGCAAAGAAAAGGACAGAGAAAGGCAGTCGAGATCTAAAACTGACAATGAAGCTTCTCCTAAGCCAGTCGTCGGTTTGCTGGTACTCAGTGAAGCACTTTTGCAGCCCCTGATACCCGCTACCTTCGAGTCGCAGGCCTCTACCGACACCCATGCAGAGTCTGGCATGCCGCAAAATACTCAAGGTATTGGACCGACGGATGTATCTCCCTCGGATGGGTCCAGAGCCGCTGAGCAGGCACTGGCTTCTGAGGGTGTATTCAGACCTCAACATTTTTATATCAAACCGACGAAAGCTGCAAAACCAAAGGCAAAGACACCTTCTAAAACTAAAAGACTGATGCCTGAGCCACATGCACAGACCTCTATGCCTAAAAAACAGATGATCAAAATGGCTGACGACCTTATTACCTTGATCAGGGGTACCCATCCCCCTCCAGATAAGAGGCCTAGGCAAGACATTGACTATGAATCGTCAGATCAGGTTTCTATTTCTTCTGATTCCTCTTCTGATCAGGATTTATCTTTACCTCCCTATGAGGATTCTGATGCTGAGGAGTCTATTCCATCTGCATCTCCTCCTGAGGATTATTCATTTATAGAAATCTTGCATACTTTGAGGGAACATTTTCACTGGGAGAGTTAAGACTTCTCAGAATCAAAAAAGAGGCTCAGGGATTTCCTCCTTCTCCCTCAGCACAAGCCTTTGGCCATTCCCCCTGTGTTAGACATTGTGGATGATGTCTTTTCGGAGTCAAGCCTGACCCCTGACTCTTTACCTCCGGCTCCCAGTAAGCCTGACAGGTATTACAGGGTCCCTGACTCTCATAAATTTTTATTTAGAAACCCTGCTGCTGATCCTGAAACTATTTCACAGGGTCCAAAGGGAGTTAAGGCCTCAACAGCAAAAAACCCTACCCCCTCCGACAGAGATTCAAGGGCGCTAGACAGATGGGGAAAAAAGGTTTATACATCTGCAACCTTGGCAATCAGGGCCTTAAACTGTCAATTTCATATGCTTAAGTACCAACAACATGTTATGGGATTGCTGAGACAGAAAATTATGTTGATTTCAGAATGTGCAGAAAATAAGGAATTGCAGGAATTATTGCATGCAGCTGAACAAGTTGGAAAGCATACTTTGCAATGTGGTTTTGAATCTTTAGAGGCCTCCTACAGGGCCGCAGTTACTGGATCTGTAATTAGGAGTCATGCCTGGTTAAAGGAACAAAATTTGCCTGATCATGTTAAAGCAAAATTGCTAGATGCACCTTAACAGCATGATTCTCTGTTTGGTACTAAGGCAGAAGAGGTTTTAAAGAAAATGGAAGACAAAGCTAAGTCTATCTTCTTCTTCTTTTGGCTTTTTCCTGGTTAGGGGTCGCCACAGCGGATCACTGTCCGCTCATGATTGGCAGTGGAGAGTTGCCATCCTGGCACCCAACCTTCCACAGAAGGCACACACATGCACACACTCACACCTAAGGCCAATTTAGAGTGTCCAATCCACCTACAGCATGTCTTTGGGATGTGGGAGGAAACCGGAGCACCCGAAGGAAACCCACATGACCACAGGGAGGACATGCAGACTCCGCACAGAAGGCACCCCAGCCGAGGATCAAACTGGAGAACCTCTTGCTGTGAGGTGGCAACGCTAACCGCTGCACCACCGCGGCCACCCATACAAAGCTAAGTCTATGCAAACTGTTAAAAATTTCTTACAAGTGCAGCCACCTAGATTCAGTAGACACTGGCCTACAAAAAATTGGTCCTTTCCTGTGTCAGACAGAGCTCAAAGGGGCAAATCCAGACTCCCTAAGGGTTCCAGGTACCAGGCTCAAGACTCATACAGGTCAAAGCAATGGGGCGCATCCACCTCCAAATCTGGAGGAGATAAAGCACAAACCTACAGAAAGCAATCCCAATGACTTCCCTCTGCTTACACCAAGCACTTATCTTTTGGCAGCACCTTTAGGGGGAAAATTAGCACTTTTTGCTCAGAATTGGCAGGTAATAACCCAGGACAAGTGGGTACTGAACATCGTATCACAGGGATACAGATTCCATTTCCACACTCTGCCAATGACAAATAGTTGGCCAGACCTGCCAAAAAACCAATGGGCAGCGGCTCAGAAACAGGTTATGTCTCTCATGGGTATGGGGGCCATTTAGACAGTACCAGAACAGGAAAAAGGACAAGGGTTTTACTCAAGACTGTTCTTGATACCCAGAAAGGACAAGGCCTGGTGGCCAATACTGGATTTATCGATTTTGAACACATACCTGTACATTCCAAAATTCAAAATGCTCACTTTGCAACAGCTTCTGCCCATGCTGGGCAAGAATGCTTGGCTGGTGACTTTAGACTTAAAAGAGGCATACCTGCATGTCCCAATAAGACAGTCATGCAGAAGATACCTCAGATTCAAGGCTGGCTTAATGCATTACCAATTCTCTGCACTGCCCTTTGGCTTATCTACTGCGCCCAGGGTCTTTACAAAGTGCCTGGCACCAGTAATTGCATTTTGCAGGCAAAGAAGTATTCAAATATATCCTTACTTGGACAACTGTCTCATTCAAGCAGAGAACAAGAACACTCTTCGACGACACCTGGCATTTGTGAAAAGGCTTTTAACATGCCTAGGGTACACAATAAATGAAAATAAATCACAACTGGTACCCTCTCAAAAGATAACATTCCTGCGTGCAAGCTTGCATACAACTGCCCAGATGGCTTACCTCACGCCAGACAAACAAAGGCAACTGACTACTTACTTCAAATTGATGGCAACAAAAACCCAGTCTTCTGCAAGACAAATTCTGCAGGCTCTGGGCTTTATGGCATCCTGCATCCTACTAATTCCACATGCAAGACTGCATATGAGGAAACTTCAATGGTACCTAAAAAGTTTATGGCGTCAACATTCACACAGTCTGGAAACAATGATTCCTCTCATCCCCTGCCTGCAACAGGAGTTTCTATGGTGGGCAAAGGCCTGTCACCAAAACATGGGATGGCCCTTCACTCTACCCCCTGCCAGTCAAACCGTAACAACAGATGCATCAGATTATGCCTGGGGGGCCCACATGGCAGGAAGATGCATTCAGGGCATATGAGCACCAAATCAAATGCATCTACATATCAACCAGAAAGAGATGCTAGCTGTTCAAAATGCCCTAACAGCCTTCAAGGACTTACTTCATCCAGGACAACTACTGATAAAGATGGACAACACCATAGTCATGTGGTATATAAACAAGCAAGGGGGCACACACTCATACCCCCTTCGCAGATTAGCCATGGCACTGTGGGGCACAGCTTTGACCTACCAAATAAATCTTCAAGCTCAATTCCTGCCAGAAAAACAGAACACTCTGGCAGATGACTTAAGCAGAAACCTTATGGATCCTCACGAGTGGAAACTAAATCCACAAGTATTCAGCATGATAACAGAGAAATGGGGGAGCCCAGACATAGATCTCTTTGCCTCTCCTCAAAATTATCAATTGAAAAGATTCTGCACAAGGACTTATCACAGACAAGCATGGAAAGTGGACGCCCTATCCTTCAGTTGGAAAAACCTGTCAGTTTACGCCTTTCCTCCTCTGCCTCTGCTACCCAAGGTCCTCCTAAAAGTCAGACAAGACAAGCCAAAGATGATATTAATTGCCCCAGACTGGCCCCGCCAATACTGATACCCAATCCTAAAGAACTTGTCTCAATACCCAGCATGGACCTTGCCTCAAAGACCACAACTACTGTCCCAGCAAAACAATCAGATCCTGCACAATCAACTACAGACTCTGTACCTGGCAGCATGGCTAATCATGTAATTATACGAACGACACCTCTCAGTAAAGCTGTGATGGATGTCATTTTGGAAGCCAGAAGGCCTAGTACTAGAAAATCTTATGCTGACAAATGGAAGAGATTCTGTGCTTGGAATCAAGCATAAGGAACTGATACAGCAGAACCACCTATTCCTCAGATTTTACAGTACTTAACTGAGATACTTGACAAAGGCCTGTCTTTCTCATCAGTCAAAATCCATGCCTGTGCCATTTCGGCTCATTACAATACAGAGCCACCAATCTTTTCTCATCCTTTACTAAAGCAGTATCTTAGAGGAGCCAAAAACCTAAGGCCTCCTAGAAGATCACCATTGCCTGCATGGGACCTCAATTATGTGTTGGAAAAGCTCACCCTGCCTCCATTTGAACCAGCCACTACCGCTGATATAAAGTTCTTATCATGGAAGACAGCTCTGCTACTAGCAATTACTTCAGCAAGAAGAGTTTCAGAGCTACAGGCCCTCATGGCTGTAGAGCCTTTTATCATATTTTACCCAGACAGGATGTCTCTGAGGACAAATCCTACTTTTATGCCTAAGGTGGTTTCCAGTGTGGCTCTTAACCAAACAATTCATCTGCCAACTTTTTATCCAAATCCGCAGAACAAAGGGGAGAGAATTCTGCATTCCTTGAATGTACACATACAGCTAAGATTCTACTTGAGCAGGACAAAAGCTCTATGAAAAACTGAGCAATTACTAGTGTCATATGCTGCAGGGTCAGAAGGAAAGGCTATTTCAAAGCAGACAATTTCAAAGTGGATAAGCCACTGCATCCGTTTCTGCTACTTACACCATGGTAAACCTGTGCCCAAGGGCATTAGGTCTCATTCCACCAGAGTTGCAGCTACTTCGGCAGCCTTTCTCAGAGGAGTACCAACCAAATACATTCTAGAGGCTGCTACTTGGAGTTCTGTTCACACCTTTACAGAGCATTACCATTTGCCTCTCTACTCTAAGTCCAGGGCAGGCTTTGCCACTGCAGTGCTGCAGGGCCTTATAGCCACATCTAATGCTGTTTAGCTCCAGCCTCCCAACCACATCTTTGGGATTCGACTCAAATGTAATGACTGCAACAGTGAAACATGAAGAACATAGTACAGTTGTGCACACTTACCATAAATGTAGATGTTCGAGTGTATTCACTGTTGCAGTCCAGGTTACCCTCCCACCATCCCCCTTCTACAACCTATGAGGTGTATTTGCTTGTAGATGAAGGTACAGTTTATATTGATGCATGTGTGTATATATATATATATATATATATATATATATATATATATATATATATATATATATGGGTCACCTTTAGATGCCCGACAACGCTGCTCCGACACGGAATCCGACAGGACGAAAACACCGACAACGCAGATGACCGACAAGGTGAGAACCCGACGGACTCGGTAAGTGTGCGATCGAGTGAGGGATTTAGTGTTAGGGAGCGGACAGGTAAGTGTGCGATAGTGAGGGACTGTGGGTTTAGGGGTGGGTTAAGTGAGTTAGGGTTAGGGTGCAGGTAGGGTGTGTGTGTGATAGTGAGGGACTGTGGGTTTAGGGTGGGTTAAGTGAGTTAGGGTTAGGGTGCAGGTAGGGTGAGTGTGCGGTAGTGTCGGATCTTGGGGTTACGGTGGGTAAGTGAGTTAGGGTTAGGGTGCAGGTAGGGTAAGTGTCGGAAGTGTCGGATCTTGGGGTTACGGGTGGGTAAGTGAGTTAGGGTTAGGGTGCAGGTAGGGTAAGTGTGCGGTAGTGTCGGACCTTAGGGTTAGGGTTTGGGTTAGGGATAGTGCATATGTTATGTAGTGTACTGTGTTGTTTATGTGTAGTGTGTTGCTGTAATGGTTTTCGGTGTTTTGCGTTGTCGGCGTTTTTTGTTGTCGGTCTTTTGGTGTCGGTTATTAGTGTGTCGGCGAAACGAGATTTCGAGGATTTAAAGGTGATCCATATATATATATATATATATATATATATATATATATATATATATATATATATAATTAATATTGCTACCTTTTTTGGGGCACCTGACATCGGGGGCAAGAAAAACTAAAGAAAATGGCATCAGCTGCATGTTTTATACCCCTGATGACCTGATGTCATGGAAGAAAAGACAGCAACCAACACAGGACCTAAGACTTTGGAATTCAGGCCTTCTGAGGGCAACCTGCCAGCAGATTACCCAAATGTAATGACTGCAGCAGTGAATACACCCGAACATCTACATTTATGGTAAGTGTACACATCTGTACTTTCCCAAGAGGAACAATTTAGACACAGTTTGATGGGGGGGATCCCTTTAGGCACAGATCTCAGAGACGGGGGGGACACAAAAGACATCATGGATCTTGGGGTGATTCTTCAGAATATGACCAAAATTGGAATGTTGAAGTAAACAATGTACATAACATATCATCTGTTACATTCAATGAACAACAACTTCAGGTTCTAAATAAAGGTTTGGGTTTTGTGCCAGGTTTTGTGTTCTGCAGCATCATTTTGCACAAGATGTTGTCAACTTTTGCCATACCCTTAATTTAAGATTGCTTTTTCATAATTTAGAAGGGGAGAAGGTAGATCAATCTGGCCTCAGAACTTTTCAATTTAGACCTTCACAGTTACCTTTGCTATCTTTGATACGGGTGAGGATACAGGACACTACACAGTTTCTTGCCATTATATCAGCTGTGCAACTGGAACCGGACTGGCTCTTATGTACCTTGGATGTCATCTCCTTATATACTAGTATCCCCCATTGGGCAGGACTTACTGCTTTGCAATATTGGCTTGATCAGGCAAATATGTACAAACCAGGATTTAACACTCTTCTGGTTTGTATGGCTGAATTGGGACTTACCCATAATGTCTTTTACTTTAAAGGCAAGTGCTTTTAGCAGATCCATAGCACTGCTATGGGGGCTTCTTTTGCCCCTATTTATGCGGACCTGTTCATGCCTTACATGGAGGAACAATTGATTTATGATAATAATCATAATATTTTTATGAATGAACTAGATATTTGGAGGAGATATCTTGATGACGGTTGCTGTGGAGAGCAGATGAGGCATTTTTGTTTGAATTTTTGGAATATTTGAATTCCAATAAGTGGGGTGTAGAATTTAAGTTAACTTATAATATATTGGAAATCACTTTCTTGGATGTGTCAATTAAGAGAACTGAATCTGGCACTTTGGAGAGTGAG
This sequence comes from Protopterus annectens, assembly GCF_019279795.1. Taxonomy (NCBI): domain Eukaryota; kingdom Metazoa; phylum Chordata; order Ceratodontiformes; family Protopteridae; genus Protopterus; species Protopterus annectens. The sequence continues at coordinate 376,197,873 of NC_056735.1, forward strand.
GTATTTAGAAAGTTTCCTCAGTTCAACACCCTACTTCATGCCACGAGCTTTCACCCACAACATGTCATCAGGAATATCCACAAATCGCAATTTCTCCATATTAGGAGAATTTGCTCTGATTCCTCCACGTATGCCTACCATCGACAGGAGTTAACAGCCAGATTTAAGAGCAGGGGATATCAAGCAGGTGACATTACTAGGGCCAGTCGGTTTGTAAATCAACAAGATAGGACACAGTTGCTATCATATCATCCTAAGTCTATAGACCAATGTCAGGAGCCTAGATTGGTCACTACATATGGCAGAAACACTAGGAGCTTCATGAACATCATTCAAAGACATTGGTACTTATTACAGTCAGATAACACACTAAATAATTACATCAAAGATTGGTGTTCCTGTTCCTTTTGGAAGGGGCAGTCATTGAGATCTTTATTTAGTCATTACAAAAGGGTGCACAATTATTTTTCCAATCCCCCCGCTCAAACAACAGTAACTGGGCAACTTTTGTTGGGTTGTCACCATGTGGGCATTGTTCATATTGTCCGAGGGTGCTCAAGTCAGGTAGTTTTACTTCTTATAATTCTCCACATGTTTATAATGTTTCTTTTTTTGCTAGCTACAGTACCAGTTGGGTTATTTATTTAGCCCACTGTAGCTGTCGGGCATTTTATGCGGGACAGACTTCCCAACCCTTCAAATTAAGGGTCGGTGAACATTTAAGTGATATCAGAAACAAAAAAGTTTTGAATTCCTTATACAAACATACACTTAAACATCCCACAGGGATCTTTAGCTTCATGGTCATTGATCATATCAGGTTTAAGAATAATGAAGTTCATACATTACATGAGTTACTAACAAATAAAGAAAAAAATGTGGATTGTTAAAATGGGAGCTCTATTTTCACCTGGGTTGAATGACCAATTTTGAATGATTTTGAAATGGATCATCATTTATATGTTTTTCATTGGTTTCCTGTACATACAGATAATTTGTGATATTTAACAATTTTGTTATATATTAATTTTTGCTATTTAGTGAAGTAATATATTTTTATCCACTAGAGGGCAGTGATATAGTGCATATAAATGCGTGTGAGTTAATAGTTTTTTTCATATTATTTTTTGTTGTGTGGTTACTGAAGAAGGCTTTTGCCGAAACCGGTATGACCCCACTGGGTTTATTTTTTATCTAGTCTTTATGGAATTAAACATTTTTTTGCCAGAAGGCTATACTGGAGGATTGAGTGCTGGCTTCTTTTTTGCTGTTTTGTGGATGTGGTATAGCTGTGCACCAGCCACTCATGCAGGTATATTGTTTGCTGTCAGTAATCCTTTAAGCAATTTATCTTGAGTTTGTTTCTTGTTTGCTGTTCATTTTTTACTTTGATCATTTTTCCACATGAAACAAGTAGATAGTTGTTGTCAGGCAGCAGGTCTTTTTTGGATAAGAAACATTTCTACAAGTGGGGGTGTGAAGATGGGGTGAATATAGGTGAAAGCTGCCAGCCTAGCCAGATAGAATTTTGAAGATAATTCTGTCATCTGTAAATATTAATGTAAACCACAGGCTTGTTGTCTTAAATGAAAAAAATACAGTTACATGTGGAACTGCAAAAATTTAACAACAGTGCACTCTGCTGTAAGGAAGTTAAGTCAAGCATTTTATGACTGTCTTTGATATTTAAAGATGGCTCTAGCCTGTCTAGATGAAGGAATTCTTGCTATTGTTTTAAGGCCAGAGTAATGGCAAGAATTTGCATGCATAGATGTTCTTAATGGCTTTGCTTCCTGACCTGGTGTGAGCTTACTAAAGAATGTAGCCTGTTAGCCTGGGAACCCCAGGAAAGTGTGAAGAATGATGTAATGTGAACCAGGAATGTGATTTTAAAAACAGAGAGAATCAGAGAGCATTAAGCATTTTTGTCTTGACCATCCAACTCAGCTCTCCCTTTGCTCTATATGTAAGTTTATCTTAGACTTGTGTTTTCTCTTAGAAATAGCTAGAAACTAGAAAGATTAGACTGTGTTTTATGTGATGTCAGAACTGTACTACTGAATTATTTTAAGTATTTATCTGTGATCTCTGAACTCTCTTGAATAGCACTGTATAGTAAAAAGTATTGTCTTGTGTTTTTAGTATTTATTATTAAATATTTTTAACCTTTCAACTGTGGCTGTTTTGTGCAGAGTTAATTTAAGCTCTAGAGTACATTGCATGTATATAGTGATTACTGTCCAAGTCACTACAAATAAGCCTTGCTATTCAGTCGCACTTACCATTTGGATAATAATATTGCACAGTAATAATTGGGCACCCTTTTAAGGGCCTTTGAGTAGCTGATAAATATTAGCTGGGTGGTGGCAGTGATTTCTACTGTATAGTCTGGGTAAAAGGGACACAGCTGGAGAACCTGTGCCAGCCTTCCACAGGAGTGTCTGTGTGGTTGTATAAACTCTTCTCAAAATGTGTGTGTGCATCTGTGTGTGTGTGTGTGTGTGTGTGTGTGTGTGTGTGTGTGTGTGTGTGTGTGTGTGTGTGTGTGTGTGTGTGTGTGTGTTTGTGTGTGTGTGTGTGTGTGTGTGTGTGTCAGCTACTTGGGCAGGGACACGAAGCATTGGTTGGACAGAGAGAGTGCTGGAGGTTTTAGCTTTCCCACTTAGCTGAGATCTGAACACTATAGCTGTGTGCCAGTAGGGAGTCTTTTTGGGGACCTGAAGAGCAAGGGAGTAACCAGCCCTGGGCTGATTGTGATCTCTGTGTGCTCTTAAGGGAAATTGCACTTTACTGTGTGTATTTGTTATCCTTTCCTCCTGTATGAGACGCCCCTCACTGGTGTTAGTGGTGAGGATTGAGGCTCCTTGATTGCTGGGCCAGGGCATGGGCATCACAGGGGGTATTACATAAATTGCTACTTTCAGCATGTTACTTGGTACTTTTATAAAGCTGAATGTAAATTAGAATTAGAATTGGAGAGCAAAGAGAAGTGGTTTGAGTGGTGTGCTGTTTGTTTTTTTATACTTGATTTTGACTGGCATTCCAGTAATGTATTTAAAAAGTAATTTATTTTTTCATGCCCCGCAACCTTTTTGTTTCCATCTAGATATTAAGTAAGCTGTCATCTAGCCAATGCATTGAACTAATTTTTTTCTTCTATAATTCATTTTGCCTTGATTGGACACTCATTATGACAGTTTGGCAGTGGCACCCAGGGCAGCTTATTTAATTAAAGTCCCAGTTTTTGTGTTTTTTAGCATAACCCCACCCCTTTCTAGTTGGCCACACCCCTCACATTAGCCCCACCCATTCAGCTGTCTCCTGCAGCCCCCCTTTGATTTGAAGTCACTAGCTGCCACTGCACTTAGATATAAAATAAAACAAACCAAATAAAAATAAAATAAGATAAAATAATGATAGCAGAAACTGTGATGTATGGTGAAACTATCAGCATGTTCATGCAAACTGCATATGCAGTACTTTGTATAGATGTCTCCCAAAACACATGAGAGGCAGATGAGGAAAGTCCATTTTTACAATGACATTATTTAGAAAAAGTAATAGATTTTTTTCTTAAATAATGTCATTATATACTAACACTAGTTCACTGCTATGTGTATGTAATGCAGGATTTACCCATGATTGGCTTTGTGTGATAATTTTGGTTTTGCCATTATGATCAAATCATACCACCTGTATTACCTACACCCAGTCATAGACCATCGCTAAAATATGCCATTATTTGCAGTTGTCAGATTGGTTATGACCAAGGCAAAACCACATGAATTTGGTCTTTTTTGACTTTAGTTTGAGTTTAGATGTGGAAGCCACCAATGTATGTTTTCAAAGTATTTTTGAAGTTCATTTGAATTAATGTGATGAAGTTGGAGGGGATGTATGTAGTTTTCCATCAGAAGTCTACTTTTAAGTTGGAGAATATATAAATTATTATATTCACACTGTTCCTAAGGTGCTGTTTGGGAATTTCTGATGAAAGGGATAATGTCTTCAGTTTTTGAGCAGCTTGAGTAATAGTGAAGTGGGAATGAGCTCTAAAGATATGTAGTTGTGAGTTCGACTGAACATAGATGAAGATGGGAATGTAGTTATTGTGGAGGTGGCCATGGTTGTTGGTAAAGGAGTTGGACATATTTTGGTAAACTGGGTACAGAATCTAGTTGTAATACTTATGGAAGGCAGTATCTGAAAATGGCATGGGAATTTGGAGATGACATTTTTTGATAATGAATTGGTAGAGGTCCAAAAAAAGTTTTTGGAATTGATTACATTGATTTTACTGGGATGCAAAGTACTATTTTTAGTATTTATAAGATATTTGGTGGTGGTGCATACTTTTTGAATGAAGTTTCAAAGTTAGGACACTTAGCATATTTGAGTTTTTTGCATGCATAGCCCAATTTTTCTTTCATTTTATATTCAATTTCCTTTGTTACACATGGCAGCATTTGCCTCTTGATTCTTTCCATTTGAATAGGGTAATCCTATATCTAGGTGCTCATAGATATATTAAGCAGAAAAATATAATCCCTCTGTGTAATGCGTCTTAAATACTGCAGTTCTGGATCATGATTCATGATTCATGTGATCTATAATGGTCCTGACAACCCTGACTTGTATTTTATGAATTCTACAGAGAAGCATATTGTACACAGTCGTGTATAATGTGCTTCAGTGCAGAATTTATTCCCCCACCAACCCCCCTCCCCCACATATACCACACTGGCAGCTAAACCAGCGCTGTACTCTGCTGTGTGGTGCGATGGTGCAAGATAATACAGCACTGAACTTGGGTACAGAAAAGTATACTGTTGTACACCATTCTGCCTGACTGTGATTCATAAAGAAATCAGAATCCTTAGGCATGATTGCTCGCCAGGGGTTGTTAACTTATTATGGTAATGAGGGTACCTGGTGCTGTGTGTGCTTCAATTGGTCAGAGCTCACCAGCATCATTATTTGGAGGTAGAATATGTTTGGCCAAAAAAGCAGGTTTGTTTGCAATGTAGAGGACTTGTCTTATCAGTAGGAAATCCCCTACTGTGCTAATGAAAAGTAGGGTGCTTTTATTTTGTCATAGTGCTTACATCACTTGCATACCTCTCAACTGTCCAGATTTTCACAGAATGCTCAGATTGGTGCCTCATATTTTTGGTCTGTTCCTCATAAAATGTGTGGTTTTCTGACAAATAATTTAGGATTGAAGTCGATAAATGAAATACATTTGTGTTTCTAATTTCATATCCTTCAGAAAATGCATGCTAATGAAAAAAACTGCTATTCTAGCAATTATCTAAGTTTACAAGAGCAATATTTAAAAGCTGTCTCTATTTTTGTCCCCCCCCCATTTATTTTGGCTTTGTCCAGATTTCTTCTGCTAAGAGGTTGAGAGGTGTGATTGCTTAGCACCGTCTGCTTCAGAACACACTATCATAGGAAGGAACTGTTGTGCTGAGAAATTCAGCCCCATTGCAGTATAGACAGCTGCTGTCTTGTGGATTAACCCATTGAGACCATCCGGTATTCCAGTGGTGCTGGATTTGTTAATCATACATGAATGGGGGATGTTTGTAAATGTACTCCAAGCATGAATGCATTGCTTACACGATAGGGCAAGACTGCATACATACTCTTACTCATTATGTTCAACCCTTTGTGAATTGCTCAGGGCTTTGTTTTACATACATACTGTGATCCAGCCCTGCTCTTCTGTGTACCAATAACTATGAATAAGGCCTAAAGAATATAGCATTTTCACGAATGTATTACTGAAACATTGTACAACAATTTGTGGACTCACAGGCCAAAGCATCTGTGTGTTAACTGTTTTAATACAAATTTGAATAAGGACTGATTAAAGTTGCATGTATTACATGTTATTATTGCTATATGACTGTATATTGAAACTTTTTTTTACATGTAAAGTTTGGGGAGTGCTCAGTAATGGAGTCCAATAAATATTAACAAAAAAGACATTTTCAGAATGTGTTAAGTATCCAGTTTTAAAGCTTTGTATGTCTGTGCAGTTAAATGTGTGAAAAAATGAGCTTTGTAGTTGGGAATGCTCATTGTGGGTCCAGTGCCGACCTATATTAAAGTTACCTTTAAAAGATTATTTTATTTTGTATACTATAAAAAGGTGTCATACTGCTTGCCTGCTAACAGAGAAATATCTCTGGATATGGGGTCTATATTACAAGACCAAAAAAATCAGAACCACGAACGCTTAAAGATCGAAAAAACTGGAACCTCGAACTTGCTATTGTGGGGGCTGCGCCCCCCACACTTCCGCTAAATATATATTCCTACTCCGAGATCGCACTACAGTGAGGAAAGGGCAAATATTCCAATCTTCACTGTACCGTGATCTGATAAAAAGCACTTCGAGGTCTGCTCTTTTCGACATTGTCAGCATTCGCTATTCATATCTTTTGGTCTTCTGATATAGACCCCTGGATATGTCCTCTCAGATCTCACAATTTAATGACTGCATAATAAAGTTAAATGCCACATATCTTAGGAAGGCACAAACCCACTAACAGTAAAAACAGACCCTTTGCTTTTAGATTAAAACATCAGGTTAATCCCTCAAACAACCATTCATTTTCTTCAGGCATCTTTATCCTATCAGCGTGTGATCTCTGTTTGCATTAGATAAACTTAATAGCTTTATAAGTGAACAAAATGTTGGGTTTAACATAATTAGTGATAACAGAAATTGTCAAAATTTTTAGGTAACTACTAGACATGTAATCCAGTAGCCAATTAATGAGCCTGACCAAATTTCTCAGACTTGCTCAGAATCACACAGGAGGCAAATAAAGACTGAAGGAATCAAACCCTGCACCACCAGAAGTATCTTATTAACAGCTCACAGCCTTAGCCATCTTTGCTAACTGCTATCATTCACACCTAGGTCAGTATTTTGCTACCTTTTAACATATTCCATCAGTTAAGCGTGCACATGTGTGTGTGTGTGTGTGTGTGTGTGTGTGTGTGTGTGTATACATGTGTGTGTGTGTGTGTGTGTGTGTGTGTGTGTGTGTGTGTGTGTGTGTGTGTACATGTGTGTGTGTGTCAGAACTTTAACTAGCAATTCCAGTGTCATGCCATGTTCCCCAATCAGGCATCCCTTGACTTTTTAAAAACGTCCACTAATTCATATTCCCTTTTACAGGAAAAGGGGAAAAATCAGTTTTTTCCCCTTTTGGCAAGTGGATTCTACACATTATACAACACATGACGGAGAAGCGCTAAAGTGTTTCTGCCCTCAATGCCAATGGAATGCCAGCATTTGAATGCCAGTAATGAATTTAAAAAAGTCCACAAATTCTCCCTTTTCCCAGGGAAAATGTCACACACTGAGTGCTAAAGCACTTTAGTCCTGAGCACATGTGCAGTACTATCATTTGAATGCACTAAAGGACATTATCATGGGGCTATCTTGCCCATTACTCACCCATCTAAACATCAGTCATCACACACACACACACACACACACACACACACACACACACACACACACACACACACACACACACACACACACACACACACACACACACACACACACACACACACACACACACAAACACACTGCATTAGAATCTGGCCCTGTCCCACCACCTTAAATGCATTACTTTATGGCTGTGCACCTTGCAGTGACTCAGAATGTTATTTCAGTATCTATAACTAGAGTAGTTCTTCTCAATTCCAAACAGTAAATTAATTCAGGGGTACTTGTTCCCCAGATGTTCATCTGTGGTACTATAGAATATGATCTGTTTACCTTGTATTACAATATCCATTTTACCCAGTATGGATACAGCACAGGATACTGTATTGAGATTTTGGAAACAGAAATTGCTTAGGCATCCACCCATTCATTTATTTCTATAAATTGTGTTAAAAGTGTGTTGAATATTAATTAAGAAATATTTCATGTTCTGTTTTGGATTAGATTTTATTACATCACTGACACACAACAGCGGCATACATTACATTGACCACAAAGCTCAATAAATAAAAAGAAAAAATAATAAACATTTTATGTAGGAGACAACCCCCTGTACCCTTCATATGGGTGCAATACTTCGCACCCCCTGCTAATTACATATATCAACTATGAGATACAAAACCATGAGGAAAGGGTAAAATCCCACTTCTTACTGTGCAGTGATCTCCCCAAGCAAATGGCATTTTGTGATGAACCAGCAGTTCAATGAAACAAGCTTCTTTCCCAAATATACTGAACCCCCTGTTCTGATATTGTTATTTACTCAGTTACTTGTAACTATCTACTGTTTTATGTATAAAAGAAAATAAGGCATGTAAAAATGAAAATTCAAGAAAATAAAAGAGATTGCCGTCAAGGAAATGTAAGTCATACATTTGCAAGGTATGAGGTGCTTTGTGGAACTGTATGATGGAAACATAATTAGTATTATATTATTTGTTTTTGTAAACTAAAGAATGCATAGCATAATAAAGAATATTTAAAAGCTAGTCAGAAAGCGAAAAGAGAATGGTTCACTTTATGACATGAAACTGTTGCCCTAAAAGGCCTTAATGACTGTGTACCTTGTAAAACTCTTTTCTTAGTTTGAAGTTCATGTTAAATTGTATACTTAATTGGCAATTGATTGTTAACTGAAAAATGCTATTTAAGGAAAGAAATATGGGTCACAACCATAGAAGGACATTTTTTCAAGGAGATTGAATGCAGTTTTTAAGCAATTAAGTGCATTATGCAAAATCCATGATGGTATGCTGTTTTAGGGATTAAGTTCCAGCTGAAGAATTGATAGGTATGCAAGAAAAAAGCTACACTGAAAAGCTAGTGAACTGTATACATTCACCTTGAAGAGGTCTAAGAATAGGACATGGCCGAATTTATTTAATCAGGAACATCAGTATGCTCAATCTCAAACATCTGTTTAAACTGCCCTTCTGGGTCTAGACAGATGGGTAGGCCAAGTGTATGAAGAAGGAAAGATGGTGAGTGTTACAAGTCTCACCTAATGGAGACATAGATAAATAGCTCTCAACCTCTTAACACAAAAAATCTGCACAAAGCCAAAAATAATGGGGGGACAAAGCTCCAAAAATAGGGGACAGATTTCAAATATTCCTCATAAACTTAAAACATTGCTAGAAAAAAAAGTTTTGTGTTCCCATACATTTTCTGAAAGATGAAGTCAGATACTCAAATGCCTGTCATCATTTAGTGAATGCAGTCCTTAGTGATTTGCATTCTGCAAAAATCTGGACAGTTGTGAAGGTAGTGGCATCTTACATCTTAGTTGTATCATGTTGTACTTTTCAAGAGAATATCAGCAGTATGGGAACAGAATCTCTGGTTGATGCCAATATGTACTAATATATTCAGTGCTTACAATTAATGAGGTAGTATGAATAACTACGATAGATTTACAGTTATTCTGCTCATAAATGTATGTCTTTTCACATGTTTTCTCAGATGTACTGTCTTGTTTAGGTTGCATCTTTCCCTAGCTACAACACAGCAGGCATATTTATGCAATCTCTTAATCATCTTGCTTTGGTGAACAATGGCACGTTACATACATTTGTGCTTAAGCAAGAACATTCAACATATGTCATGATGCACATTAACAGTTTGATGCACTAAGGTATGAAGCCCAGCTGTAGAAGTGCAAACAGGATTACAATAATTCACTTCAGTCTAAAATGGTTTTGTGTCAGCAGCAGTATTCCATGCAGCAGGTCTAAAACAGAAACAATCTTCTGAGCCTTTTAGGTTTCTGCCCTTGGTTGGTAAAGAGGAAAAGGTCACCATAAAGTAATATGAAGGTGGGAGCAGTAAGTATATATTAAATGTTGTCATGGAAACAACTCCAGTGTTGTTGTAGGGTCGTCCATGCATGGAAAGGGCATAGTACAGCAACATTGTACTCAACTGCTTTCACACTGCTAGACATTATCTAACATCCAATCATGTTTCAAAATTATCTTGAGGTCAAATAGTCAGCACGCAAACAATAGTCTACAGACATATTTTTCACTGCAGGCTATGCATGTTTTGTTAAGTAAGGCTCAAAGAAGTAAACATGCAGATTAGATCAAAGGTAAATACCCCAAGATAGCAATGCTGCTGTTGTGGCTTAGTCATTGACTGAGTACATCCCTCAATGCCATGTGGCACCTACATCAAATGTAAATACTAGTTAGTACCAAAAATCTGAGAGTAGCGTATTGCCAAATGCAAACATAAAAAAAACACATGCACAGCCACAGAGATTCTGACAAATCCAGCTCAAAAACTTAAAATGTAATATTAGTGCTTTTTGTTTTATTTTATAACAAAACTTCTTCAGATGAAGTGAACCAAAGACACACATTGTTTAAATACAATTCTAAAAGGTCATGTGATAATTTTTTTAATCATGTGATCAGCTTAAAATCATGTGACAGCCTAATCCCCTGAACAAATCATGTATTAAGGCAACATATTCAATAAGTTCAAAAATAAACAAAAATCAAAGACTGAATATCTGAATACATCAACCTGTAAAACTTTCTTTTACTAAACAATAATAAATAGTTTTATGTAAGGGCAATCATTAAATAGTAAATTTTATACTAAGAAAAACTGCTGATAAAAAAGGTAGCAATATCATCTTTCTAAAGCTCTTAGTTGTAAAAGACAGCTAATAGAAATCTGGTCATTAATCCCTGGCCGAGAACTTGCATTAAGTGTGAGCTGCCAATACAACTCACGTTCTTCCAACTTAAGTTGCCATTGGCCACCACATTCACCAGGGCTTACCTTTTCCATAATTACAAATTTAAAAACATGGTTTGGCTATTCTAGTAAGTGTTTGGCTAGGGCATTGTTTGTTTTCCTTTTCTTAATGTTGTATAGATGTTCACAGCAATTCTTTCTTTAAACTTGCGTTCAGTTTTGCCTATGTATAAAGCAGGGCAATGTTGACAGAGTGCAATGTATACTACCCCTCCTGTCAGACAGTTAAATGCTCCTTTTATATAAAATGTAAAGTTCTTTATGACAAACTGTTCACCCATCAAAATGTAGGGGCAGATGGAACAGCTTCCACATTTAGTCATATGATGAATTCTGTTACTCTTATGTGTGGATGTTTTGTTAAAATGTTCCACAATGTTTTTAAAATTACAACCCCTTCCATATATCATGTGCAGTATATCCCCCACTTTCTCAATAATGTGTCTGTCTTCCCTTAGAATACCCCAGTTCTTCTGGATAATTCTCCTAATAGTTGCACTGTCAGCATTAAAAGTTGTAATAAAGGATCTAGTAAAGGTTGTGTTTTGTACTGGATGATGTACATGTGCAGAGATGTTAAGTTCACTAGAATAGGTAATATTGTCAGCTATTAAATCACTTGCTGATACATAAATTTCAAGTCCTGGTGTTTCACTATGACCTAAAATTGGATTTGAAGAGACCCTTTATCTTTTATTTATCACTTCGTAGATTAGTTGATTTACCATACCAAGGGGGTAACCTCTAACCAGAAACCTACTCTTTATTGTCTCATATTCATCTAAAAAATTATCAAACCCTGACACCATCCATGCTGCCCTTATGGACTGACCCATGACTGACTGAGCACATTTTTGTTGGGGGGGGGTGTGAGCTTGAAAAATGCAAATAAGTGTTTGAAAAAGTGTTTTTTTTTGTTAAATCTAGGCAGAGAATTTGGCTCTCGTGTCTTTAGACAGACGTATGTCTAGGCATGCAATCCTAGATGTACTGGCCTCAAAGGTAAACTTTAAAAAGTTTGTTGTATTAATGTAGTCAAAAAACTTATAAAATTTTTCAAGGTCATCATTCCATCAATAAAAATACCACCCAAAATGTGTACAGAGCATACAATATTTCATAAGTTCTGAATTAAATACAAATTTGTTTTCCCATGTTGTCATTACTATGTACGCAAAGAGCTCACCACATGCAGAGGCCATAGCAACACCTGTAACTTGGTTATAGTACTCATGTTCAAATAATATATAATTATTTTTCAGCACAATTTCAATTAAAGTTTCATATGTGTTTACATTATCCTGAGTTACACCCTTTAATGTTAAATATTATAAAAAACATTTGATACCTTGCTCATGGGGGATGACAGCATACAAGTTCTTGATGTCAACAGTAATGAGTAAGTCATTCCCCGGGATTCATGAAGCTTGCACCAGGCGTAGGCATAGCATAGATGGGCTAACGCCAAATATGGCTGCCGAGCATTTCAGGTATATCCGATTCCAAGTGCACTACCAGCGTACGCCAGATCTGCACAGCTCTCTGTGCATTTATGCTAATCACCCCATGTGCAGTAGTGCAGCATGCAAATGAAGGTACATAGCGATTCATGAAGTGGTGCAGGCATAATGTAAGCATACAGAAATGTAAACCAAAAAAAAAAAAACTGTTTACATTTTTTCAAACAGAACATCGGAGCCATGAAAGCGGACCAAACTTACGTATTACAAAGTTAACATATGCCAATGGCTAAATATACAGCCAATGGCATAAAAAACATGCACAACACATAAAAAATAACATTTAATATCATGGCCACACTAACGCAAAGTACAACCGCAGGGCATGTGTGCGCAAATGGGAACACAAGGAAAATATATATAGATTTCATAAAATTGCAATGTAACACAAATCATGATTTCTCCATAATAGTCAATGGTATGCATGCTACACCACAGCCAAGGCGCAAGGGTTGCTAAGGGTCTGTGACAGTGTTCGGCACGGTAACTATGAGTTAGTAGTCAATGCCATGCAAATGAGGCAAGTAATACTGAATCGCAAATACCTTTCCGGCATAAGGCTGTACCACATGGCGTAGCAGTATAACACTGAGGAGTGGCCTGGAGGTACACATGACATCAGCAGAGAGGTGTGCCACTGTAGCTGTAAGCATATTGGAGCATTGCTAATCTGGGTTGCCCATTGCTAAGCAAAGCCGCAGGACAGGGGTGTGGATGTAGCCGTAGCTTTGCTTAGCTGAGACACACAAGGTGACTGAAAGCGCATGTGTACGCGGATGACAACACGCTCAAAACCCGGTAAATGGCTGCGCGCAGCATGCACCACAGCTGAAACAGGAAGGTTACGGGAAGACAATAAGGAAATGCTGCAGTAGGGTAATTGAAGTACAACTGAGTAATTAACACCTATTAACTCACAGTGGGCCATTGACTGTAGCTAACAAGGCTGCTAGCAGCAACCTGCAGAACAGGTAATGGAAGGTGCCGGATTGCAAAGAAAAGAGAACTGTCACAGCAGAGCAAAGCAAACCTGCAGTAGATCGGCTATAGAACACATTTCGCAACACAATCCTGGGTTGGGAAAGTACAAAACAAGAAAGCAGGCTGCTGGATGCATGCCTGACAATGGGAGGGGAATCAGTCTGAAAAGTGAAGATAGGGCAAGAGGTGATCCACGGCAGCCAAATGTAATTCAACACCAAAGGCACCACAATAGCAATACCTGCGGTAAAACACATAAGTAAGATACCCTGCAGCTCGGATTGTACATACACACCCTATGACATCATCAACTTCCAAAGCACAATAGTATAAAGTGTGAAGGCACCCCACACACTTGTGTATTCCCAAACACTGCACCATCAGTGTAAACAGATGGGGAACTTTTATAATGTACATGCTGGGAGCTGCCATAGCTGTGATTCATCAACATGTGTTGGAGACTAGAGGTGGTGTGGAGGATGATGCTGACAACCACCTCAGGCACTGGAGGAGGAGAAGAGTGTTCTGACCACTGGCAACTTACCAGGGGCTAGATGATCTGCAGATAGTAGAGCATTACAAGGTGGACAGGGACATCATACAGCAAATGATTGAGCTGTGCCAGCCATGCCTCAGAGCCAGAAACAACAGAAGGGAACTCATCCCAGTGGACACGAAGGTATGTGTAAGCTTGAGAATACTAGCCACAGGTACCTTTCAAAGGCCAACTGGAAATATCAATGGGATCTCACAGGCATCAGCATCCAGGGTACTCCACCAGTTCCTGGATGCCATGTTACCACATGCCAATGAGCATATATACTTCCCCCAAACTCAGGAGGAGTTGGCCAGCAATATGCGCCTCTTCCACCATGTGGCAGACTACCCGGAGGTACTGGGTGCAATAGACTGCACGCACATACATATCAAGTCACCACCCAGTGAGCATGCTAGGCGCTACATAAACCACAAGGGATACCACTCCATCAACTGCCAGGTCATGTGCAATGCCTAGGGCATTATCATGGATGTGTGTGCTGGCAGCTCTGGAAGCTACCATGACTCCCACATCTGGCATGCCTCACAGCTGTACCAGGTATTTGTCATGGGGGGCATCCCATATGGCCACCTTGTGGGGGATGCTGGCTATGCACTGGAGCTGTGGATGATGGCTCCCATCAGAAATGCACACACACCCATGCAAGAATGCCATAATGAGGCACACTCACAAACCAGACTCATCATACAGCTTGTGTTTGTGATGCTGAAATCACACTTCCGTTGCTTGGACATATCTGGTGGAGCCTTGCAGTACTCTCCAGGCATGTGTGCCCACATCTTTATAGTATGTGCCATGCTACATAATATGATCCTGTGGAAACAGCTGCAGCAGGGACATAATGGTGAAGGCCCTCACAGCCCACCGCAATTGCCAAGGCCATCACAGGCACAGAGGGATTCAGACCACGAACACCCTGTGCCAGCCCCAGTAGGCAGATGGCATGCCCAATATGCCCATACCTTGGCAAAGAGGGAACATATAGCGCATACACTGACAGTGTAGGCCCCTAAGGACTGACACACTTTTCCACCTTCACACACAGTAAAATGGATGGCACACACACATGACCACCTGTAAATTGTCATGTATAGGTGATCAACAGTGTGCATCCTACATAGGCAGCCCTCAGCTATTGCACACACAACTACTATTGTCACAAGGTAAGTCAATACCTGAACAATAAATTAAGCTAACAGCATGTGTTGATACTGTATGTATAGGTTCCTAGGTACATCGGTAGATACATGCCTAATTGTCAGAAGCCATTCATAAGCCTAGCCAAAATGTGTCTGCTGTCGCCACCCCATTGATTAACTAACTGTCCCTCTGTGGAGCAGAGCCAATTGCCGAATCCCAGGGGTGTAACCACTGTTACCCACCCACTCTGCAAGGATTCCCTGGTGTGTTAATGAGGGGCTCCATATAATGTAATCAGGGATGTAGTTCCAAAACATGGGGAGTACCCATGACAGGTATCTGTCACCCCAGCATTCTCCAGTTATGGTTGTGGCAAGGTGTAGCACATTACAGTGTGTGGCTCACTGTGACATGGATTCCCATAGCTAGAGCACATCCATTAAGCATCACTTGGACATACCATTAATAGGTATCATCCATATGTAAACTAACTGAGTTACACATTTGTTTGCAGTATGGAGGAACAGCTGTAGTACAATCTACATACTAAACACCATAACACTTGTACATATCCCAGATGCCCCAGTGGTAAAGCCACTGACTGTCTCATGCATGGTCCCGGTTCCATGACCTGCAAGGGCTGTTATGTAATTCTGATGTCCCGAATAATGGATGTTGGATGCAGGTCATTAGAGCATGTTTAAGCACATGTTAGCAGGTTTTGCGCCGGTAAGTTCCGGTAAACGTTGTTTAAACATGACTACACGGATATGCGCAACACAGGTCTAACCTTTGCTGAATATCATGCAGATCACGGGCAAAGCTGTCCAGAACCACTGAAAATGTGCGTTATTTACTCTTGTACTAATAGTGCCTGCTTTGAGAGGTAAAACAACCACTGCCAGGAGTAGAACACGCAACCATGTACACAATCTTCACAATAACCTACCAGTAAGCTACCTGAGATGTACCAATGGCAGGTGTGTATTGTGACAGATTAAAACACAAGATGGCAGACTTCGGGAAATAGTATACACTGTCATGTACCCAACAAAAGGTGTATTCCCTCTCTCTCTATCTCTCTCTCTATACACACACACACATATATATATATATATATATATATATATATATATATATATATAGAATATATAGAGAGAAAGGGTCATAGAGAGATATATGTCGATATATATGGATATACATATATATGCAATTATATAGATAGGTTAACAACATCTACACAACTATGGAGGCACATATAAATAGGATACTACCAAATACCGAATGCTTTACATACCGATGCGCATAATCACGAGGCTTAAAGACCAAAAGACCACAGTACCGGCGGAACACTAGAACCGCGAGTACTATTATCACAATGTTAAGGGACATTTAGTTAGTGCCTCTGGTGCTGCGGTCCAGGTAGGTACTGTGTTTAAGTGTGTTTCTGATTGCTGTAGTGTGTGTAAGTGTGTGTTCTGAGTGTGATGTGTGTTTCTGGGGGACTGTAATATGTGTGTGTGTGGGTTTGCTTCATGTGTCTGTTTGTGCTATCTCGGAGGTAGATTATTACCATAGGTGTGGTGTGGGGGGTGCAGCCACCCACATGGGGTGCGTATGGGGGCATGGCCACCTGGCCATACATAGTGTAGGATGGTTTGTTTGAATGTGATGGGTAGCAGTGTGTCTGTGTGTCTGTGTGTGTATTCTGTGTTTGTGTTAGTTCCAGGAGTTTGACTGTCATGCGTTTGAGTGTTCGGTATTGTGGGGTTTGGGAGTCTGGGAACAGTAATGTGGTCGTTGGAAGTGTGTGCATTCCTGAATCCGTGGGTATGCCGTATACAGTGGTTGAAGTCTTCAAATATGTGCAGAACCTGGACCATAGCAATCACACATTCCGCCACAACCAAACTTTATGAACAAAGGATATGGAGAGTATATATGTCTATACACTATTACAAATATGTGCTATGGACATGAGCCAAAGATAGGGTTACCACCTGTCCCACCTTGCAAGGGGCAGTCCCTCTATGTGCGGTAGTATCCTGACCAAAATGAGTACAAATACTAATGTCCTACAATCTCGAGACATTTGGCTTCTTCCATATTTAATGTAATTGTTGCATAAAATAGTCAGCTGTATCTAAAATACCTACATGTAACAAGAAACAGGATAAGCAAGTAAACTGCTACAAGAATATAAGCTTTTATATAGGCATATATGTAAAGTTCTATACTTTGTACTGACCGTGGGTATGTGTCGGCCTCTAAAATCCAATGTGTGTCCTGCAAATGTCCAACTATGGATATTTGAAAAGGTGGCAACCCAAGCCAAAGAGGTTCAGTCACCAACACAACTCCAATGAGTGCAAATATCTGTGACAGAAATACATGAGACAGCTTCCATGTAGCAACATTTCATTACATACCGATGTATTTCCGAAGGGACTGAAGGACCAACATCACCTGCATGCTATACAGGAACCAATTAACAATGGCTTAATGAATAAGCCTGCAATTACCATAGTATTAGTCTACTAAAGGATAGGTCTGCAAATAGGGAAGGAGCCCTCACACACATATCGAATGTGTATAAATGCAGTTCCTACACACCTGCATCTGCTATATACACCCACCTACATCTCCCCCACACCTGAAACAATTGCAATACAGACTGTAATAACATCACAAACATCCACTCACTCTATGGCATCTGCAGAAACCTTAACATACCTTGTGAGAGACACACTATAATGGCCCTATGTGAAATTGTTGCTGTTGTACAATGGAACAGACGCCGATGTTACAGGGTTTGGTTGCAATAACCCTGCACCAGACGGCTGATATAACAGCTAGACTCACATGTAGAACTACATCCTCTAGCCATTACACACAATCCACGGGGGCCATGAAGTTAATATATCTCTGTGTGTCTCCATATAGCTGTTGCAATTCATCACAAACAACACATCCAGGCCGTCTTCCTCAAAGTTAGGGCAAAGGGACAACGCCCAAGTGGAGTATTCAATTATACCCCACTGTTGCCATGTCATTGGCTAATGGGGTAGCTGCACAGCTGATGTGCATGTAATCATCTACTCCGGAACACCAATTGGTGGCAGGATACCACATGTTACTGATATCTAAGTATAAAAGGATGGCTTGTCATACATTCAAACCATATGTACATACGAGAAAAACGTTACAACAGAAAACTAATAGGACTTATATTATCATCAACTTGGGATACTAATAAGGTATGTAGAACACTCAGTATGTTATTGTATGTAGTACCTGTTCTGTATTTAATTAAAGTGTATGCAATGCATATAGTGGGAAAAGGTATTATGTAGTGATGTAATGTTGAGCATAGTAACGCTCGTAGAAATTGTGTGTACTGCTGTGGGCCACAAGGTAAACACCTCATACACCACAAGGGATGCTATATAAGGACTTTAAACACAACAATTCCACTCCAGCCACTGTCAGTGGCAGGGTTTGTCCAACAAGTACGTGCCATAACAGGGGATAGTATATGTTGATATACTGTAACAGTAGGCATATGTGTGAGCGTATAACTGAGAATAACATGTCTAAGGTGGTCCTGCTGTGCAATTATGATTTGCATTGTGGGATATTGTGGCAAAAATGTGAAATGTACAGTATTGTAGGTAGATATATTTAACATTTTACATAGCATTACTGTTATGTTATGCAAACATCATGTATGTCTATTGGCATGTACAATACACAATAACAGAATACATATGACTTGTAGCCACCAGACAGTGTATCAACATGATAGCTAATTGAAATGGAAGAGCTAGTCAATTATCCATGCACAAAGGACATGTAATAGCTTCATAGGTTCATAGTCAGGTACTATGCTGTCTGGCCAAGGCCATTCATAAGCCTAACTACAGTGTTTTCACTTGCAGCACCTCCCTAGGTTAGTGTCCTGTGCCTGTGAACAGCAGAGCCATTCATTTCCTGCACCTCTGTACAGCAGAGCCACTGCAGTGATCCCTGGTGTACATGTCTGTCTCCCATTCACCCATCGAGGTATCTCTTGAAGAGTGCTAGTGAGGGTCCCTGCCTGATGTACATAGGAATCATGTTCCAAAGCACAGTGAGTGGCTTTTGCTTATGTGGAGCATATCCATCAAAATTGTTTTGGACATGGGCCTTGTATGTTCAGCAGAGATCACCTCTGAGTATGCGGTATGCAAACGAGTACAGTTGGGGTTTCTGTAGTTGGGCTGCATACGTCATCCTTCAGAGGTCAGTATTCCCCTTGGTGTGGTAATGTAGTGGAATTTAAAGCCGTTTGCTGTTGTCTCATAAGGTACATCCCAAATGGGGTGTTGTACCCTTTAATGTGTTTCATAAGTCATGAGTAGAGAGGCACAATGGCTGCCTTTGTTCTGGCTACAAACCCATTAGAGATTAGGTTCGCCACGTAGAAGGATATCCACACCATCTTGGCAATATGATTATCAAAGGAGTGAATGCTATCTACTTGGGTTCTAAGATCCCTTATTACGTCTTATGTATGTAGGGGACTACCACCTATGTGATAGTCTGTGGGTGATTGGTGTAATCCAAAGGGGATGTCTATGCACCTTGTGGCATGCAGCTTGAGGCCATGTTATTGACACCAGGTATCCATCCCAGTGACACCCTTATGGAGGGTGTCTATATCAGCTGGGGAATCAATCATGGCCCCTAGTTTGCAGTCATCTGCAAACCTATTCAGGGTAAGTCCTCCTGTCCTAGCCTGTACCTCAGAGAAGCATATACCGAACATGAGGGGCCCTATGACCGAGGACTGGGGGACGCCAATTGTAACTGATTTACAGTAGGAGCTAGGTATGCTACCCTCACTGTGTGGGTTCTGTCCGTGAGCCACTTTGCATAACATCTCATGACGTAGGGGCTAATGTGCAGGTGGATGTGTATGTTGACAATACCAGAATGGGGAACGATGTTGAAACCCTTTGAGAGGTCAAGGTAGGCTATGTGGACCTCCTTGCCCTCACCTACTGCCTCGGTAACTGTCTCAAAGGACTCCACCAGGTTTAGGAGGCATGGTCTTGCCTTAACAAATCCAAACTGGGTGGGATCAAAGGTTTGGAGGCCACCAATGTCTCTGTGAATGAGATCCATGATGATGTGCTCCATAGCCTTGCAAAACAGTCTAGTCATGCGTATAGGGCAATAGTTACCCTGGTCCATTGTGGCGCCACCTTTGTGGAGTGTGATAACTCTTGCTGTGTGCCATTCAAGGGCCACAATGCCTGATGCAAGGCTATTAGTGAATATGGTGTCCAAGTGGGGAGCCATTTTGTTCTGAAGTTCATGGAAATCGCAGACTGGGATGTTGTCCGGTCACATGGATGCTGTGTTCCTGGCTTTAGAGAGTGCAGCTTTGAACTGCATAGTTGTGATCGCAGGGACTCTGCATCATTCCTGTATAGATATGGGCCCTTTAGGGTGTAAAAGGGGTGTAAAGTTAGCACTGAACCTATAGGCAGGATGTTGCCAATATCAGTCGGTTCTGTAATGTTCATGCCTTACTGCTGTATGTCAGAGCAGATGTGGATATCGCCATCGAGAGTAGTGACATACCTCTAGAATGCTTTGGGGTAGTCCTTGGAATTAGTTGCGGTAATGTTTACGTAGTTAGCTTTGGAGGATGTGATAAGTGATCTCACATTATTACTGAGGCTGACCAGGGAGCTCCTCCACTCATGGGATTGTACTCTACTTTGCAACAGTCTCCTCCTTCTGTAGTACATTATGTCCATGGCAGTGGACCACCAGAGTGGCATCCATTTTTTGGTGGGTACGTCATGGCTGTGTTTGAGATAGCATGATCCATGCAGTCATGCAAGTGCTAATTAAGTGCAGTTGTGTATGATTCAATGGTTGTAACTGTATTGTCCATCTGCACGGGTGTCATGACGTTTACTACTGCTGTCATAAGAAGCCTGAAGTTGGCTTTGTAGAAATATTGTACTGTGTTTTGCATAAAGGGTGTGGTGCTGGGATGTAGATAACAAGGGTGATTAACGTACGTTCGGATCTGACCAACGAGGAGATAACCCCAGGTGTGGAACACCAGTCACACATGTTGGTAATGACCAGGTCTAGGATATTGTTGACCCTGGTGGTGGTGTGGATAGGTTGATCCAGGCAATTGGAGATTATGAATCCCAGAAAGCGTTGGCCTAATGTGCCATTACATGAGTAGGTATCCCAGTTAATGGTGGGGTAGTGTCAGTCGCATATCAGTAGTGTCTGTTTGAACCCTACTTTCCAGTACACCAAGACGTGAGGACCATTAACCGTGGGGTATGGTGTGGGATCTGTAGCAAGCTACAATTTGTATAGCAGTTATGGCCAGAGTTAGTTGCACTTGGATTACCTCTGATGCATTGTGCTAAGCAACCAGTCTGGAGGTGTGGATATCTTTGGGAAATATGGACACACCTCCGCTGTGGGTGTTCTGGTCCTGGTTACATGACTGAAAGGTGTGGTATGAGTAATAAAGAAAAAACAATGAAGATTCCACGTAGAAAAATATTTATTCCACAAATCATGTCTTAGCGCCTCGGCTACCACAGCCTTCAATGAGCACATAAATCATGGTGAAAATCCATTCCCTTATATACACAATAATGAGAAAAATATCAATTAATTAATCAATTAAACAAAATAACATTTAAAGAGACTCCACTCTCTCCATTGACAAAAGTACATACAAATCTCCGATAAAAAACATATATAAAAATATTAAACAGCAAAATATCTGCTATTAAAGTAGATATTTCCAATTAATTTCTATATTTAAACCATTAGGTGATAATGTATTATATTTTAATATAAAAATAGATTCTTTATACAGTAACATATTTTTTAATAACTTATAATCACCCTTTTTAACAAAAGTCTTCTCTAGAATAGTAGCTTGTAGCAAATCCGCATTACTATTATGAATTTCTAAGAAATGTAATGCAACCGAATTTTCTGTTGCCCCCCTCCTGATGTCACGGACATGCTCCTGTAATCTAACCCTAAATTTTATTTTGGTTTCTCCAATATAAAATAGATTACAAGGGCATTTGAGACAGTAAATAACCCCCTCCGTATAACAAGAAAAACATTGGTTTGGTGTAAATATTTTATTATTTATTTTATTAAATGTTAGCTTTATTAAAGAGCATATATTGCAACCGTAACAAGGTATAATACCAAAAGTTTTTAATGAAAATTTTAACTTGTCAATAGGGCATATATAATATGCTCTAATCAACATATCACCCAAACTTTGTCCTCTTTTATATGCAATTTTAGGATTTACAGGAAGTAATTTGCTCAAAATTGTATCTTTCCTTAAAAACTTCCAGTAATATTTCACTATATCCCAAATTTTCTTACTCATTAAATTATACATAGTAACAAAATAAATATCATCTTGCTGTACTTTATTATACTGTTTAGATGTATAAGTTGGAATGGTATGTCCTTCAGTAACCATTATAAACTTATTAATAGATTCCATAATGCATTGGATCGTATAACCTCTATGCAAAAACATATCAACAAGTTTATTAATTTGTCTTTGTAAATTATGATAATCATTACATAATCTAGACAACCTTACTATTTCTCCGTAAGGTAAAGATTCAATTGTATGAGGAGGATGGCAGCTGGTGCCAAACAAATATTGGTTTCCATCAACAAATTTTTGATGAACAGTGGTAAGTATAGATTCACCTTCTCTACCCACTAAAGTAATATCTAAAAAGTTAACCTTTGTGCCTACTTGTAAACCATCAAATTTAATATCATAATTATTATTATTAAGTTCAGATACAAAATGAATTACAGAATCATGACCTCCCTGACACAAAAAAATTAAATCATCGATGTATCGAAAATATAGCAACACATGATTCTTTACAAAATTATTAGTATAAACATAATCTAACTCAAATTTAGCCATGAAAATATTGGCATACATGGGGGCAAAAGGTGCCCCCATGGCAGTACCTTTTAATTGATGATATATATTTTCATTAAAGCTAAAAAAATTATTCGATAAGCAAAAATCAGTCAAATCCAAAATGTAATGGGAAACCGGGCTATCACCCAAAAAATAATGTAAAGCTCGCATACCATCCCTATGATTAATATTGATGTATAAACTCACCACATCTAAACATACCCATAACATATCTTGAGTCCAATGTACATGTGAAATTTTATGAATAAAATCAAAAGAATTCTTAATATATGAGTCCAATTTTTCTACATAAGGCAATAAATGTTTATGTATGACTTCCCCTGCATTTTGTAAAAAATAATTAGCAGCTGCCACAATGGGATGACCAGGAGGATTATAAGGATTTTTATGCAGTTTTGGAAGACAGTAAAAAGTAGCTAATTGACAGTTATCTATGTTAAGCATAGTGTCTAAATCTTTTTTTACAAAAGTAACCTAAGCGTACGCCTTTTTCAATAAGAATAGTAAATTGTTTTATCAAATTCTTACATTCCCCATATTCACATATTTGATAAGTAGATGTATCACAAAGATGTTTCATACACATATCATAATATTGAATATGATGAAGTATAACAATTTTATTGCCCTTGTCAGAAGGTTTAATAATGAGATCATTCCTATTCATCAACTTCTTCAGAGCAAACCATTTACACTTTGTCATATTAAAAGAGCAAGAACTCTTATCAAAGACATTCACTACTTGTTGTAAAGAAAAATATAACATTTCAGAAAATTGTGTGATAGTACTATTAATATATGGAGGAATAAATTTACTTCGATATTTAATACCATCTGTATTTAAAAGAGTGTAAGCATTAGCTACTATAGAGTCATAATCATCAGAAATACAAGAGAAAAAACTGTCAGTACTCAAATCACTTTCCAAACTGCATTTTTCATTATAGTCATGTATAGATATATTATTCTGAGAAAAGTAATATTTTAAATGTAACTTCCTGATAAATCTGAAGATTTCTTGTTTAATAACATAGTTTCTTGGGATAACTGTTGGTACAAATTTCAAACCTAGCTGCAAAACAGATATTTCTTCCTCTGATAATGAAAGACCTGACAAATTAACAACATTAGAAGCATAAATTGTAGGAGAAGTTAGACATACATTAGTTCCATCTGCTACGTTTAAAAGTCTGTTTAAATTGTCCTTCACTCGGTGGAGAGCAACCACTAATTCCTTTTTTCTTGTTGCCTCTTTGGTTACTATCTGCATAGGCTTGAAAACGCTGCTTATGAGCCTGTGGAGTCTGTGCATCTGGCAATGGCGGGAATTCAGAAAACTCCCCTTCAGAATCTGTAGTTAGACCTGCTCCTTCCGAAGAAGCAAAAGAGACAGACAATTGTTTCTTATTTCGATTCTTTCTCATTGATTTAAAACGCAAATTAGGTTGAGTTTGCCACAAAAAGGCCCGCCCATTATTATAATCATGAATATCTCTTTCAATTTTGGTAGATTTAAAAATCTACCTGTTCATTTACAAATTTATTCAATTTATCTTTCAGATTTTTAAAGATGTCACTGACCTTTTGTTCACCTATCTCAGCAAGCAAATCTGAATGCATGTTCTGTAACTCTCGTTGCAACTTATTTTGGAGCACACGCTCTCTCTCTACTAATATATTCAACCATTCCATAGCACAGGAATGGGCGGCAGCAATCCATCTGTCTTTAAATAAATTATCAGTAGGATCCGTAGAGTCAAAAGGTGTTGCTGGATTTTTAAATTCTCTAAGCCCCCTAGGGGCAATATTAAGTTCAGTATATCTATTTAAACCCAGCAAATTAAAATGGCAGCGAGTTTCACGAAAAATCAATTTCTCAAAATCATTCACAGTATCTTGAATTTCTTTAGGAAAGATACCTGGGGCAGAGCCTCCCAAACCCCCAAACGGGTTAAGGAACTTTCGTTGTCTCTCCTCCATAAATTGTAAAGCACTATAAGCCAATCTAAGATTGTTATCATTACCAGCTGTCGCTGAAGCAGCAGGTAAAACTGTAGTAACAACAGCAGTAGCAGAAGTTGAGACTGGTGGGGCAGCAACAGCAGAATTACTCAAACCATTAGCTACAATATTACGAGCAGAAGCCAAAATAGATGCCCCTGGTAGTAAAAAATTATCCAAAGTTCTTTGCATAGAGTTACCTGATGCACCTTAAATTCCCAAAACACCAGGAACCGGAGGGGTAACAATGCCAGTCTGAGCAGAGTTGGAGTCATCACGAAACACTCTGGGAAGTTCCAACATGGAATCCATGACGAAAATAATAAGCAACCAGCAAAAAAGGTCTAAAAAAAAGCAGTTGTGTATGATTCAACGGTTGTAACTGTATTGTCCATCTGCACGGGTGTCATGATGTTTACTACTGCTGTCATAAAAAGCCTGAAGTTGGCTTTGTAGAAATATTGTACTGTGTTTTGCGTAAAGGGTGTGGTGCTGGGATGTGGATAACAAGGGTGATTAACGTACATTCGGATCTGACCAATGAGGAGATAACCCCAGGTGTGGAACACCAGTCACACATGTTGGTAATGACCAGGTCTAGGATATTGTTGACCCTGGTGGTGGTGTGGATAGGTTGATCCAGGCAATTGGAGATTATGAATCCCAGAAAGCGTTGGCCTAATGTGCCATTACATGAGTCTGTTTGAACCCTACTTTCCAGTACACCAAGAAGTGAGGACCATTAACCGTGGGGTATGGTGTGGGATCTGTAGCAAGCTACAATTTGTATAGCAGTTATGGCCAGAGCTAGTTGCACTTGGATTACCTCTGATGCATTGTGCTAAGCAACCAGTCTGGAGGTGTGGATATCCTTGGGAAATATGGACACACCTCTGCTGTGGGTGTTCCGGTCCTGGTTACATGACTGAAAGGTGTGGTATGAGTAATAGCCTGGTAGTGCAGGGGTGCTCTCAGGAGCCTAGAAGCAAGTCCCAGTCACTGCACAGATATCGAAGTGGTCCGTTACAAGGAGTGCCTCAGGTGAGTACGTTTGAGATGAAGACGTCAAGCATTGAGTAGCATTACCCTCAGGTTTTGCTTGCCTGTTCCTGTTATGGTGGTGAATATGTTATTTTAACCATGCCTAAAACAGGCACTATAGGAGCAGCAAGAGCCTTAGCCATTATCCATAATCCCAGGGCCAACAGGTGCAGGCCATCTGTGCCAAAGCATCGTGTTCTGTCGACCATGTCATTCAAAGCAGACAGATACTGAATACCCTTGGAATGACACCAGAAGCATAGTCAATTGTTGAAGTAAATAATTTTGTCCTTGTACTGCATTATTAGTCTGGTCAATGGTCGAATGCTACTCAGGGCTAGTGTGATACCTGCCTGGGATACAAGATTGGAGAGCTATTCCATGTCTCTCTACATGTAGTCCAGGAAGGTACATCTCAGGGCATTCACACTAACATGGAGAATGACACAGTCATATTGTACCTGTTGAGGAGTGACCTGAGTGCATAGGTTATGTTGCGGATCCTGTTACCCAACAGGCAGCTGACAGTAACTATCACCTTGTGTAGCCTGCTGAGTGGGACATCAGTGTGACTGCCTATAGAGTCACCTATGACTAGTGTGTTGGGTATGTAATATCGCCCTATTGGCTGTGGTTGATGGGCACACTGAGTCTGTGGGCTATAAGTAATTGGTGTTGTGTTGGGGGATGGGGGCTGCCTGCATTTCTGCTTTGGAGTTCTCTGTTGCCTAGACAGAGTAGTATTGAGAGGTTCCACAAATGTTGTAGTCTTACTATGTGTGGCCTGTGGTGGTGGATATCTAGTGAGACTATGTGATGAGTGTGGTGTGGTGCAAACGTTTAACATCCCCACATGATTGTCAGGTTCAGTCTGGGTTGGAGAGAGCTTTACCTCCAGCATGGCTAGATATGTGCATCTCCCACAGGTTGTAGTGTTGTATGTTAGGAGGGGAGTATTGACTGTGTACACGAGACAATTTCTATATTGCCTCATGATTCCCATATTCATCATATAGACAGGCGATAACACTGGGAATTGACACTTGGACATGCCTGAATATTTAACTATTTCCCACTAGATATGTGAGGAAAGTGTGTACAAGAGCTGTTTTACTCTAAGCAAGTGGGAAATGTAAGTACAAACAGTATTTACCTGCAGGTAATGAGGAGGATTGAGTGCTATAGTAATTAGTAGCTCATGAAGTGCTTACATGTTCTGAACAAGTGCTGAGCATGAATGAGCAATGCAGATAGGGTGTTGGATAACATAAACACACTGCCCCCCCAAACAGGTACACAATCACATATCCATGAACACTACAGAGCCCCTGTAACCATAACTATGATGGTACAAGGTGCACTCAGGCTGCATGGGACCTGTCCACATCCCTGGTTGTATCATACACATATGGCAAAACAGTTTGCCCTACACATACACATCATGTAAAACATAGCTTCATGTCAGTCTGTGAAAACACTGATTGGTGCACACCAACAGTTATCACAACCCACAAAGTGGAGACACCACTCATAATGGGAGACACTGCACTACTACCTTGCTGAGTCTGGTCTGAAAGTCCATGAACCTTAATCAATGTATATGTTGTTAGCAATACAGATGTAGATGACAGTACGGATGATTTCACACTGCATACCATACCTGTGGCAGGTCATAGGACATCATCACCCATACTGTGCTCCACCTACACTCAGTATACTAGATGTACCTTTGTATTTCACAGGAGTGTTCTGCCAGTGGACTGTTAACAGAACCAACACTACAAAAGGTGTCTGAGTAATATGTGCATATCACACCAGTGGCAGCTACAGTAAAACAGGGTTAATTCATTGTACTCCCCCTCATTGTAGCCCATACCACACAGACAAATGGGAGGCATCTGCCTATGTAAGTATGTGAATGGCTATGACCTAGGAGCAATAGCTGACTCAGTGTTGTGGACAACATACAGAAGGGGCTTTGTGGGTGAGGTGTGTGACATATGTGCACAATCTGACAGCTGCATATTGCATTGTCACCGTTAGGTTAATACCTCTGTACCCATGAACTACCACCTAGGCAGCGGTCAACATAATGGACACTGTGTGTAAGTGATGCTGCTGTGCAGTTTACCTTCCTGAGCTAGTGACGTCATCAAGCCTATTAGGTAGTCATAAGAGGCAACCCTAGTCATGACAGGGTGCCATCCATGAACATGGAGATCATTGTACAGCCATACTCATCACTCAAGTGACCAATATCGGATCACATATCACCTTTAAGGGATATTGGCCATGTTTGGATGGGTGACACCAGCATTCACAATCCTCATCTCCACTATGTAGCATGATGCCTACCCTGCATAAAGACATGTCCAATCCAGATCTGAAATACATATGTCATAGACATTCACCTTCCTAGTACAAGGATTGCCACATGCTGGACAGATCCTTGTGCCATACATGTTACATACTCCTGCCATACTATGCAACCCTGTCCAGCAAAGCTGCACATTTCACCTCTGTCAGACATGGTGTGATGACCGCATGGTAGATGTATCATTAACCGTGTGGATCAGTTATGTGGCACTGCTTCACCTGGTGCCGGAAACACGGCTGTCAGCTACAGCTAGGTAACCTTACATCCTAGGCTCATACATGGCCCAGGGCATAAAGACTACTAGATGACCGTGGCGTACATGCTATAGTTGATAACCATCCCTGCAAATACCATCAGGCTAACCAGTGTCCCATGTGTATCATATGTGCAACACATGCAATACGTGGCAGGATGTTGAACTGCTGTACAGTGCCATGTAGATGTATATGGCAAATCACATGCATGTAAAGGCTTCCATGTGCATGTCTGCATTGTCACAGGTCATGTCTGTTAAGGCAGTGTATGTGTTTATATGTGACATATACACAGCATCAAGGTCGACAGCATTAATGTGGACACATCCAGGCATGTGCTGATAGGTAAGAACACCAGTACAGGCAAACAGACATGCCCACATCAAGACAGCATCCACATGGAGTATGAGCAATGTAATCAGGTGACAAACATATATGGTGATTACATTGCTCATACTCCATGTGGATGCTGTCTTGATGTGGGCATCCACATGGAGTATGAGCAATGTAATCAGGTGACACACATATATGGTGATAATATCCAATCCACATTGGGTGTCACGTGTGTGACACAAACATGTCAGTGGTTTCAGTGTCATGAAGATTTGCAAAGACAACTGTTTATATGTAATAAATGTGATACACATGTATGTGCAGCTCTATCTCTGTGCATCTCTGAGATACTGTGACCTGTCTCCATCATTATGTCTTCCAGATATGCCATGAACAAGGCTCCCAGCCTATACCCGCTTGGAGGATGAGGCCCTTATACCTTTCCTCCAAGACAACTATGATGTCCTGTTTAGCCATGTTTTACACAGACGCTGGAAGATAAACTCTTTATATAAAAAATAACACGGCAAAGCTTTCAGGTAAAAACCCTTCTTCAGTGCATACATTTCAGTAGTTAAAACAAAGTGATTATATAGTGTGGGTCGATATCACATGACTTGCAGCCAAGTAGTCATATGACATTTACATTAAATAAAACATGCTACTTTTCACTTTAATTTAGTTTGCTGTAAAAACTTTAAAACAGGTTTTAATGTTATAACATCATTTATTCCTGGTGTTTTATCTGCCTGTAATCTAGTTATCCATTCATATTCCTTCAACTCCAATTTGTTATTTATGCCCCCCCCCTCTTGGTGTTATTTCAACTATATGTATAACTCGGAATGTGAATCTATGCTCAGCTCCATGTTCCTCCATGTGCTTATATAGAGAATTAATTCTTACTGCCCTGTTAATCTCAGACTTGTGTTCAATTATTCTATTCTTTAACTTTCTTATGGTTTTACCTATATAGAATGATGAACACTTGGAGCAGGTGGCCATATATACTACCGCAGTGGTGTTACAGGTAGCCTTAACATTAAAGTTATAGACTCTCTTTGTAACAGGATGTTTAAATGAATGACTAGGTCCTTCATAAATATCTGTACAACATGTACAATTATAACATTTAAATGTTCCTGGCTTAGTGTTGTTACTTGCTCTAATGTATAAAAATCCTTGTAACACAATTGCTGTTTCAGTGTTCTCATGTTTCTAAAGGAAAAATATGGTTTAACATCTAATATTTTCCTCACTTCCATACATGCCATTAGTATAAGCCAGTTTTTTTGTATCACTCTTTGTATTAAATGTGTATTAGAGTTGAAGGAAGTAACAAATCTAACTTTATTATCATGTTCTCTTGCTTCACCCATTGTAGTACCCTCAGTATATGTTGGTTTAAGAGAAGTAGCTCTCTGGGCTATAGTTTTATTCTTGTATTCCGAAACTAATCTACTATTATAGCCACTAGAGAGCAATTCCTGCATTGTGGATTCAAGTTGTGTATTGAACATAATCTCATTAGTATTTAATTTACTAACTCTACCCAACTGCGATCCTATTATACTCTTGAATACATGGGGAGCATGCATACTACCAGAATTCAAATATCGTCCTGAGTGTACCTCTTTCTGATGTATACTTGTTTCAAAGGAATCAAAAGTTTTATTCAACATTACATCTAGGAACACTATTTTGTCCCTAGAGAACTCCATCTTAAACTTTAAAAAGTTCGTACTTTCATTCAAATATAGTAAGAAGGACTTTAGCTGAAGTTCAGTCCCTTTCCACAATAAAAAACAATCATCTACAAATCTCTGGTAAAATGCTATATTATTCACAAAATTATTATCTCTATTCAGTATGAATTTCTGCTCCCAAATATATAATACCAGATTGGCATAGGTGTTTGCGATGGAGGTACCCATAGCCACACCCGATATTTGTAGATACATTTGTTGGTTAAACAAAAATATATTATTAGTTAAAACTAAATCTAATAATGCACAAACAGTTTCTACTTTACGTGTTGTATATGAAGTTTGTTCTGTTAAAAATTCTCTTATACAGTTAATGCCAAAGTCATTAGGTATTACTGTAAAGAGAGAAGTAATATCCAACGTTACTAGTATAATATTATCATATGTTGTTACCTCTGTTCTGGATAACTGTTGCCATTGTCTTAACTTTATTAAAAAATCAGTAGTATCCTTTAACACAGTGCTACAACTTTTCATGAATGTATATAGTTGCTGTTGTAAGTAGATGGATATAGGTTCAATAATCCAACCTCCACCTGAGACTATAGGTCTCATGGGTGGGTCTATTATAGATTTATGTATTTTTGGAACTCCATACAAACTAGGTATAAGGGGACATGGTACTGTAAGAAAATTAAAAAGATCTATATCTATATCTTCTTGTAACTGCAGTTCATATATAACCATATTGATTGTACTGATACATTTTTTAACTTCACTATGGTTAATGACTTTAAAGGCTTTAGTATCATTTAATAAATTCCCCATCGAATGTATGTATTTGTCCTTATCCATTATAACAGTAACATTGCCCTTGTCTGCTGACTTAATTATGATGTCATTGTTATTAATTAGTGTCTTCATAGCTTTATACTCTTCTACAGTCAAGTTAAAATTTCTAGACATTGTTACACTATCATGCTTATGGTTACTATTATATATTGCTCTAATTTCTTGTTCACACAGATCTTGAAACGCTATCAACACAGGTACATTGCTTGGTATAAACGTGCTTCTTCGCTTACATATAGATTCAACATTACATTTGTTACCAAACAGCATTTTTAAAGTTACCGTCCCAACAAACAGTTTGAGATCTGTTAGTACATTTACCACATCATCAATTGCCGTTGGAATAAAGTTTAAGCCTTTATGTAGCAATGAATAATGTGCTTCTGTTAGCGTGAAGCTAGATAGATTTATTTAATGTAAATGTCATATGACTACTTGGCTGCAAGTCATGTGATATCGACCCACACTATATAATCACTTTGTTTTAACTACTGAAATGTATGCACTGAAGAAGGGTTTTTACCTGAAAGCTTTGCCGTGTTATTTTTTATATAAAGTGTTTATCTTCCAGCGTCTGTGTAATTTTTGACTGTTGCCTTCTATTTCTGTTTAGCCATGTGCCACAGGATGCACAGCAGCAGGATGACCTGTGGCAGGAGCTTCGCAGGAGGGTTAGTGATGTGGGTGGCCATAACCGCACATACCAGCAGGTGCGCAGACACTGCACGGACCTGATCAGACATGTGAAACAGCGTCACCAGGGAACAAGGTGCAACAGGTGGTGGGCCACCAACCAGCCCCCACTCACATGTACCAAGGAGCTACTGGCCAACCTGGGAACACCGTCAGAACAGCATCCACAAACATTAGCTGACATCGTGGAGGTGCGTGTCTCTTAACCACTGAGCCTGGAGTTGCTTGGTAAGTCACTACTGCACATATAACTATTATATCCCATATAGTTGCATGTGTCACTGTACAATATGTAATGTAACATCATATGTAAGGCATGTATACACACATGCCGCATACTATAGTATGCTACTCTGTGTATGTACACATGTGCATACTCCATAATATATCCTGTTGTACTGGCGAATGTGTTAACATGCACATTGCACCCTGTAGCTGTCATACAGGCATGGATATTGATCATACTGCTGTGTCACCCCTATATAGGTACCTCTTGCATTCCGCTGAGACAGCAGGCTGTTGCAGGTGAGACAGTTATAAGTATCAGGCATGTTAATTCACAGATCTATTCACCATGTGGCCAGTTAACACATGTACACATAATGTATGGTCCGGTCACAATATACAGGTCGCATCTGCAATCCATCACACTAGCTACCCATGTGTAATACTTGCAAACTAAGCGAAACACCAACATGAAACCTCAGAAACTGTCATTGCTAGACATGTGGACAGCTGTGCATACAACGGTGGAGGTGTTGTTCAGTGTAGGAACATGTACTACACATCAGAACTACACATGTGGGGTACACAAACAGTACTACACAGTCAGCTGGAGTATGGGCAGCCCACAGGATTCACCATTGTGGATTATGCCCCTGCTATGAGTGCACACATTGTGATGTGCCATCTGACATGTCCATGAAATGTAGTGGGCCAGCTGCAACATTGTTTCACTATCCCATAAAACATACCCCACATACCAAACATACAACCCTTTGTCTGCATAACCCTGTGGACAGTGGAGTATGTGACATCTATGGGTGTATGTCATATGGGATAACACAGACATGTGAGATAGATGGCCATCACAATGGTTTGGCCAACACATGTTCACACATGGCCATTGAGGATGGCCAGAGACATGTAGCAACACACAGTAGATGTGATGTGTTTGTGTGTACACCCTGTTGTACATTGGCTACACATGGTCCAACTACAGCCTTTGTTGAATGGTTATATTGCAGATGTGGAACACTGGACATCCTACAAGCCTGTGCACAGCTTGTGGTGGTGTAACTTCATTCGACCACATAAGATGTGTTGAACATCATGACTGTGTCACAGCATGAGAGTAGTCACCTGTACAGCATCCACATACATACACAGACAACCACATCAGGCCACAGATACAGTAAATTTCCCTTGCTGCTGTTGGACAACTGTGTCAGTACATCGGTAGTCTGCACAGTTGATGAAGAGCTAGGCACAGTCCACTGGTCATGGATCACATGGTGTTGTACTAATATATGTTCTACCATATGTATGGATGTGTGTTGCTGGTACAAGGACATGGTGATGTCTGAGGGCTACATCCTAGAATGCGGCTTTTGACACTGTGATCTGCATATGACACATCTGTGATGCCTTTTGAGGGTGTACTGGTCAGTACATGTGAGTGGCCTTCATGTACGTGGGGACACCACCACCTGGAGTGGTCCGTAACGGTGTTATGGCCCACATGTCTGTATCCGAGGTATACGGTGGTAGTGCTATTGTGCACAACTGAGCCTTCAGCCATGTGTTCCTCACTGCACAGATGTCAGTATTCCCCATTGTTGGATCTACATTGGGCAGCTGTGATTACAAATGCTACACATCTAGCACTGTTTAGCATACATATACAAAGCAGTTGTCCTCTAGGTGTCAGGGTGTTAACCTGGTCTCAGGACATTCGTCTTTGAATGGCACTATATGGGCGAAGTAGCCACTCCTGGCAGGACATCACCATGGGTGGTATTAGTGTGTCAGGTTTAGATTGGTACATCTAAGGTGACAGACAGCAGCAGACGTTGTGTGGAAGACCACTGTCAGATATATGTAGTGCAACATTCATGCTAACAATGACAACTATCGACACCGGAGTCCATTACAATGTGTTGTTCACATCTAACTGTAATAGCATGGCCACTGTGCCCTTCTGTATTTAGAATCAGAGTGCATACAAAACAGTCCTTTGCTACTAAGTGTGTTAGCATGCCCAGTATAATGTTGTGTAGATGGACACATAGTGCATTCCAAACGGCCGTGTGCTACTAAGTGTTTGAGCATGCCCAGTGACACCTTGTGTCGGTTATGTGCCTCTATGTGTATGGGCATGGCCATTGTAACCCTGTATAGCGATAGTAGTTGTCCAGTCAACAGATGGCCATACCCCACTTCAGGTTGGATTCCTACATTAAACACACTGGTTCACAGGTATGTACATCATAACAGCCAGCATCCATGTCGATGTCTGCATTCCTAGAAGGTCATATTGACAGTCTTGAAAGGTGTAGTGTCTGTGGCGCAGCTCATATCTATGTAGCATTGTAATAGTGGTCTGTAGATAGGCAGTGGTCTTGATCACACCACTGGCGTGTGTTTGTCTCCATCTTCCTGGGGACAGAAATATGCTTTTAGACTGCTCACTCTCCATACAATCCCTATCGCCGTCTTTTCCATTGCTGATGTCACCCACCTAGAAGTACACCTCTGGGAGTGCTGTGTCCCAGTAATCGGTAGCACGTTCTGTAACTGCATAATTCTGTAGTGTGATAAGGTAGCTAGGTCTGAGTTCTAATCCCAGCCATGCCAAGTGTGTGTGTGTGTGTGTGTGTGTGTGTGTGTGTGTGTGTGTGTGTGTGTGCATGAGTGTGTGTGTGTGTGTGTGTGTGTGTGTGTGTCTCCGTCTGCCTGGGGACAGAAATACACTTTTAGACTGCTCACACTCCATACAATCCCTATAGGCCATCTTTTCCATTGCTGATGATGTCACCCACCTAGAAGTACATCTCTGGGAGTGCTATGTCCCAGTAATCTTGGTAGCGCGTTTTGTAACTGCGTAATGCTGTAGTGTGATAAGGTAGTTAGGTCTGTGTTCTAATCCTAGCCATGCCAACTCTGTGTGTGTGTGTGTGTGTGTGTGTGTGTGTGTGTGTGTGTGTGTGTGTGTCTGTGTCTCCGTCTGCCTGGGGATAGAAATATGCTTTTGGACTGCTCACACTCCATACAATCCCTACCGCCGTCTTTTCCATTGCTGATGATGTCACCCACTTAGAAGTACACCTCTGGGAGTGCTGTGTCCCAGTAATCTCGGTAGCTTGTTCTGTAACTGCATAATGCTGTAGTGTGATAAGGTAGTTAGGTCTGTGTTCTAATCCCAGCCATGCCAACTGTGTGTGTGTGTGTGTGTGTGTGTGTGTGTGTGTGTGTGTGTGTGTGTGTGTGTGTGTGTGTGTGTGTGTTTGTGTGTGTCTCCCCTCTGCCTGGGGACAGAAATATGCTTTTAGACTGCTCACACTCCATACAATCCCTATCGCCGTCTTTTCCATTGCTAATGATGTCACCCACCTAGAAGTACACCTCTGGGAGTGCTGTGTCCCAGTAATCTCGGTAGTGCGTTCTGTGTAACTGCATAATGCTGTAGTGTGATAAGGTAGTTAGGTCTGTGTTCTAATCCAAGCATGCCAATTGTGTGTGTGTGTGTGTGTGTGTGTGTGTGTGTGTGTGTGTGTGTGTGTGTGTGTGTGTGTGTGTATGTGTCTCCTTCTGCCTGGGAACAGAATAATGCTTTTAGACTGCTCACACTCCATACAATCCCTATCGCCGACTTTTCCATTGCTGATGATGTCACCCACCTAGAAGTACACCTCTGGGAGTGTTGTGTTACAGTAATCTCGGTAGCACATTCTGTAACTGTGTAATGCTGTAGTGTGATAGAATAGACAGGTAGGTGTTCTATTCCAAAGCATGACAGGTGTGCGTGTTTGGAAGTCATATCCTATGTGTTAGTGTCTGTGAGTGGCTAGCTCAAGGATGTGTTGAAGAGCGTGTTTTGTTGTTTTCCTATATAGTGTCCATAAATGTCACAATTGGCCAAGAGACTGGGTTGGCAAGACATACACATACATTCGGCAATAGGTCTGGTGAGTAATATCAGCAGCCCTAATCTTACCCTTAATACAGTCTGAACCCTTGTGACACACAGAAACACACTTGCCTTGATATTAACACCAGTACATAATGCAGGAGGCACATGTGGTTTCCTTTTCATTCTTGTCTAATGCTTTATTGTCATGTGGTCCGCTGTTGAGGTATATATTCTATATCTACGTATGTGTGTGTATATGTATATATGTGTGTGTGTGTGTGTGTGTGTGTGTGTGTGTGTGTGTGTGTGTGTATATATATATATATATATATATATATATATATATATATATATATATGTGTGGACATTAGCACACATAAATCTACATGATGGAATACATGTCCTATACTGTTGAATGCCTGTGCTGGATGATCTGTACGTGATAACCTCAGATGTATGTATATCTGCCATGGCTTAGTGGTAAAGCACATTGTCTGTGGTGTGCAGAGTCCTGGGTTCGAGCCGTGCAGACACTGGTTGTTTTGTTGCTGGGAAGAACAAGGGACATCGAATACGGTGATAGTAAGGTGCTTTTAACCAGTTGTGTGTGGATCTGCACAACAGTAAGCAGTGGTTATTTTTGGGGAGGCTCAGTATGGGTCATGTAACTGCATTAGAAGAAAATTCTATGCAAACAAGGTGGAAAATAGTGAATCCCATTTATCCCCAGGGTGTGATGCAGATCCCAAGAGTGTATGTGTATAGATAGCCGGGTGCAGGACTCGAATATAGGTGAAAGCCTGGGGGGTTGTCAGGCATACTGTACGTACATCAGAGCCCTGTGTCTCGGGATTGCTCCTGCCTTAGCACGTCTAAGCTAGGGGTGTATCTATACCTGCCTAGTGCAATTGGGAGGGACAACAGCAGTAGGAGAGTAGTCAAGGTGAACAAGCTGGACAAACAGCTGATAATTATCATGATAAGCAGATTACAGGCCCAGCCCAGCACAGAACACTACGATAAAGTGAGCAAGCACCATACCCTCAGGTTTTTCCACACTCTACACCACCGGTGTATACATGCAGGGAAATATTAAAAAACAATCCAACGAAATGAGAAGGGGTGCAGCAGGCAACATAGATCAACATGTGCAGGAGGCTGAGGGTGGTGAGGATGTGAATGCTGCCGAACAACCCTCAGTGTGGAGACAGAGAAGACTGTACAGACCCAGGGTAACCCACTAGGGGCTACATGAGCTGGAGGTAGTGGAGTGCTATGGGGTGGACAAAGACCTCCTACAGCAGATTGTTGAGCTGTGCTGGCCACATCTGACACATTGAACAGGCCGGGGGAAATCCATCTCAGTGGATTCCAAGGTATGTGTAGGCCTAGGTATACTAGCCACAGGTACTTTCCAAAGCACAACTGGGGATATCATGGGGATCTCACAGGCATCTGCATCCAGAGTATTCCACCAGTTCCTGGATGCCATGTCACCACATGCCAGTGAGCACATACATTTCCCCAACACACGTGAGGTGTTGACCAGCAATATGTGTCTCTTCCACCAAATGGCAGACTACCCTGGGGTAGGGCCTACATTAACCACAGGGGCATCCCCTCCATCAACTGCCAGGTCGTATGTGATGCCCAGGGCATTATACTGAATGTGTGTGCTGGCTGCCCTGGAAGCTGTGACGATTCCGATATATGGCATCTGACGCAACTGTACCACACCTTTGCCAATATGGACATCCCCTATGGTCACCTAGTGGGGGATGCTGGGTACCCACTGGAGTCGTGGCTGATGACACCCATCAGAAATGCACACACACCTGAACAACTATGCCATAATGAGGCGCACGCACAGGCAAGACATATAAATGAGAGTGTGTTTGGGATGCTCAGGTCACAGTTCCGGTGTCTGGACACATCCGGTGGAGCTTTGCAGTATTCACCAGCTACATGCACCCAAATTGTTATGGTATGTGCTATGCTACACAATATGATCCTGTGGAAACAGCTGCAGCAGGAACAGCATGGGGCAGGGCCACACAGCCCCCTACCAATGCCAAGGCTTGTACAGGCACAGAGTGACACGGAGGATGAACTACCTGAGCCGGACCCAGTAGGTGGAAGTAGGCATGCCCAGTATGACCTGGCCTTGGTAAAGAGACAACACATAGCATATGCACTGATACAGCAGGTACCCAGGGAATGTCACCCTCTCTGATTCGCACAGACAGTAAAAGGGATGCCAAACATGACACTACCTGTGCTCAGCCATGTATAGGAAGTGCACTGTGTGCATCCGTTATAGGCAGCCCTCCATCACCATCCTCAGGTCTGACACACCCTCAAGGTAAGTCAATCAACCTACCAATTGGCAGTTGTATTAGAATGTGTTGTTACCTGTAGCTATGGTATGGATGTGAGCATGCAAGGGAATTTTGTGGCTGAATGTTAAGGCAGCAGACAGTAGACATCCATAGTGGCACCATGACATCTGTAGCACATACTGGGGTCACCATAGTAGCCAGTAGTACACAGGGTGTCCTAACCCACTGCGGGTAATGGGCTGAGCATCATGTGTGTCCATACAGCCCACATAAGTCTCAACCAGCTGGACAGGTGTAGACCAACACAGACAAATGCTGTACAATGGCCTCTGAATATGCCCAATGGATGCACCCCCCCACAGACACACACAGACAGACTACAGCAGGCCAGGCAGTTGGATGTGGGTTGTGAAGGCTAGGATGTCTGAAACTAATATGTTGGTAATTAAAGCTAAGATCTGGAGTACACTGGTATGCCTCTAGCCAGCACAATAGGTAGGTCTACACACTGAAATGGAGTACCTGACATACCAGTATAGTAGTAGCAAAAGTGTACAGGTGACAGCTGTGCCCCCCTTCCAACATACACATGTAACAATCAGGTGCGCACCCCCCCGATGCTGTGTAGGAAAGTGGATACAGTCGGATGTCCCCCTACGCTGTGCAGAAATGTAGCAACAGTCAATGCCACATGACCGATGGATACCCTGCAGACACAGTATGCCACCTGTCAGTGTACAACGCAGAGGTCGGCACCACAGTACTGACTACCTGGACATGTAACACATGCGATACAGTTGACCATACTGGGCATGCTCAAACACATGAAGGTATGACGGCAATGTAAGTCGACAACATGTGGAACAGTCATACTTGGCATGCTCACACACGTAAACACAAGACGGCCAGGTCTGCAAACACCAGTGGTCCGGACATATCTGCCAGTACATTGCTATACTGTTGGATGACTGTGCTGTATGGTGTGTGTGTGGTAATGTCTATTGTCTGTATATTTGCCATGGTGTATTGGTAATTCACATTAGCTGTGTGCGCAGGGTGTTGCTACCAACACTTGCAAAGGACGGTTATTTGTTTGCGGCCAGAACAAGGGCATTGGATACGGAGTGAGTAAGGCACATTGCAGCAGTTGGGAGTGGTTGTGTGTGGGGTTGCACAGTGTTAAGCACTGCTGACCTCTGGTTAGAGCTTCTTACACTTGTTTAGACTCCACATTTCTTTAACAGTGCAATACTCGCATACTGGTAGCCAAACACGCTTACACCCGCTCGCTCCCTCACTTGCACATGCACCGACATTGGTGTTTCCATTTGTCACTCATGCTGGATGGGCACAATCCCTTGTGATGCCTGTTACATTGGACTACATGACTACAGTATCGGGTATGGCTGACCATTAGGTGATGGCATGGCGTTCGACTGTACAGAATCGGCGGCCTGTCAAGTGAGTTAATCATATTATATGCGTGTTCCTCATACAATCTGCTCCCATCTGACTGATACATGGGAACCAATACTCTGCAGTGCAGACAAGTAAATGTGTTTTGGGAACCACATCCATCTGCCGGGTCATGCTACTGCATACCTATTGTAGGTTTTCCACCTTTTAAATTGGCCGAGGTGAGACTTTAGGATTAACACCTGTCCCACTTTGCATGGGACAGTCCCTCCTTAGGCGTATGTGTCATGCAAAAATAATCTAGACATAGCAAATGTCCTGATTACAGGACAATATTATATTCTACGTTTCTCTAATAGTTGCATGTAACAGTTATTGTATATATGACACTTCTATATGTTATGCGAAGTAGCATAAGCAACTTGACTGCTGCTAGACTAAGCTTTTATTTGTGCTAATACGTATAGTTCTGTACTATGCATGGCTGTAGGCATGTTCTGACCTGGTACTACGTCTGACATTTCTACGGAGCAAGTCCCACTTTGGCCATTTGGAAAGGTGGTAGCCCTATAGGACCTATATGTAAAGATGTCAGATTTGGCAAGGCAACACATACCCACAGCCAGTATAAAATAGACTACTTCACCGGTTTGCATAAGTAAAGGTTATTCTTGTAGCATTATAGTTGCTAATACTATTTCCTATAACATCTAGGTGTTTCAGATACAGCATAATCGTTTTATGCAACCACTACAGACAATATATGGATTCTTTGCCCTAAATCACAGGCCATGTGCCATAATAACATTAATTTTGCAGGACACAACTGCCCAAAGGGGAGTGTCCCTCGCAAAGGTGAACAGGTGGTAACCCCAACCTATTATGCTATAATCTACCTAAGGTAGTCGGTGGAATATGCGCTTTCCGTCACTAGCAGAACTCACATAGGAATGGGGGAGAATGAACACTGTATCAGGGACACTGCATAACACCCTCAGGGACACATTTAGATGATTGGTACTATTAACCTGACACATTGACAGTCCCAGGGCATATGTATTCATTCACATTTGTCAAGGAACATGCTGTTTATGACTCATACATGTTGTTATTAGTCATTACGTGTATTCCACCAACTGTCCACCTAATATTACTAGTTCTGGAAGGGTTTTGTTGGGACTGTGTTAGATTCTGATTCGTAATCACGGATGTCCATGATAATCGGGTACAGTTCACTGATATAGTCCCTATGTGTTCCCCCAATGGTTTATAGACTATCCAGTAGATGTGCACTTCAGGTTTGGGAGGTATGGGCGTCTGCTATACCCACATAGGAATATTAATTACTTCCATGGGGCAGGCCTACTACATCTCTGCCAACCAACACCTGCACACTTAGGCTCATTATTGCATACCCATGATTCCCCTACCTGACACCCCTCTACAGCACTCATCCATACTGTGAGCGCAGCTGGGGTATGAACACACCGCTACACACTGCCCACTCTCCCCATGTCAGGACACATCGTACATTTTGTCAACCCATGTGTTATCAGACTTGCACAACTTACTGTTCGGTGTACAGCTACATCCTGGTCGCATCAATCATCATGGCGTTGCCTATAAGGGAAATTTTTGGTGTCCCACAAGGGACCCCATGGTCCATGTTTAAAGTGTAGACCTTGCAGATCTCTCCCACTGGTAGTTTCCTGCCAGTGGTCTGGAAACCAACGGTGTATTTACCTTTATTGCGTGTCTGTATGTCTCACCGGCCTAGCTGGGGGGGTGTGGAAGGTAGATGTTAGTTTATTGGACCTCCCACTAACATATGCCCGGTCTGAACATATGTTACCCATAATTGCTGTAACGTAACCTAGGTATGTACATGTGTATATCTACAATAACATACACATATATTATATATATATATATATATATCTATATATATATATCTATATATATATATAGATATATATATATTTGTGTGTGTGTGTGTGTTTGTGTGTATATATATATATATATATATATATATATATATATATATATATATATATATATGTTGTCATTAGTCATTACGTGTATTCCGCCACCTGTCGACCTAATATCACTATTTCTGGAAGGGTTTAGTTAGGACTGTGTTAGATTCTGATTCGTAATCACGGACGTCCATGATAATCGGGTACAGTTCACTGATATAGTCCCAATGGTTTACGGACTATCCAGTAGATGTGCTCTTACGGTTTGGGAGGTATGGGCATCTGCTATGCCCATATAGGAATATTAATTACTTCCACGGGGCAGGCCTAATACATCTCTGCCAACCAACACCTGCACACTTAGGCCCAATATTGCATACCCATGATTCCCCTACCTGACACCCCTCTACAGCACTCATCCTTACTGTGAGCGCAGCTGGGGTATGAACACACCCCTACACACTGCCCACTCTCCATGTCTGGGGACACATGTCATATGTTTTGTCAACCCATGTGTTATCAAACTTGCACAACCTACTGTTCCATGTACAGCTATATCCTGGTCGCGTCAATCATTAATGGTTCGCCTAGAAGGCAAATTTTTGGTGTCCCGCAAGGGACCCCATGATCCATGTTTAAAGTGTAGACCTTGCAGATCTCTCCCACTGGTAGTTTCCTGCTGGTGGTCTGGAAAGTAGCGGTGTATTTACCTTTATTGTGTGTCTGTATGTCTCACCGGCCTAGCTGGGGGGGTGTGGGAGGTAGACGTTTATTTATTGGACCTCCCACTCATACTAACATATGCCTGGTCTGACCACATGTTACCCGTAATTGCTGTAACGTAACTTAGGTATGTGCATGTGTATATTTACAGTAACATATGTGTATGTATACATTCTTTTGTGTGTCTGTGTGTGTGTCTGTGTGTATATATATATATATATATGTGTGTGTGTGTGTGTGTGTGTGTGTGTGTGTATATACATATATATATATATATATATATATATATATATATATATATATATATATATATATATATTATATATACATCTGTGTGTCCGTTGACCAATACATTTCCCGGCCATACGCACTTACACATGCGTATTGGTTTTTATATATGCTTCACCAGCATACTATTGCCTTAGTCATTATGACACTGTCACTTCACTCCGGTTATCTTGTAATCGGTATTTAGCACATTATACAGCAGACAGATGTTGCAATATGTTCATGTACAGATTACTGATGGTAATTGGGATGTGATACAGTGTCATTTGACCTGTTCCTCGTCTGCACAGCCTATTATTCCAGCTACTGTATTTGTTTGTCTGTGCACATTCATTTTATTTATGTCAATAAATGGAGTGCATGTATTACAGAGAATGTACTTCAACATATTGTTGTCTGCATGTGCATATGCATATATACCTATTACGTACTAGCTGACCTACACGGGGCAGTCCATTGGAACCGGCGCAACCAACCCTGCCACTCCTGGATCCATAATCGCATTGCCATAGTTCCTCCACCCCACCCGTGTTGAGTTTCCACACGTAACAGTCATTATCCACCTGATATCGCAGCCATGACACACCTTTCCACATTACCCTCTCCAGACTGTTTGGGGCCCTACACACATTTTGTACCGCCTCGTGTATTCACAGGGTCTCCTGCCATTTATATTTGCACATATGTGCCTTTCCTGGTATTATGAATTACGGCCATTTGTGGTTTACAAGTGTAGGTAGTCACAACATGAACTACATTCCGTCTGTGTGTAATGTAGATGTAGCATTTCA
Source organism: Protopterus annectens (assembly GCF_019279795.1). Taxonomy (NCBI): domain Eukaryota; kingdom Metazoa; phylum Chordata; order Ceratodontiformes; family Protopteridae; genus Protopterus; species Protopterus annectens. The sequence continues at coordinate 376,241,825 of NC_056735.1, forward strand.
GCAATGTTATGCCCACTGGTAGAACCCTGCCTCTGGTGTGAATAGCGGTGCTCTGCTCACTCTTGGGCAGCTTTATCTGACATATGCTGCAAGCACTATATAATGCCTTAGTTGCTCTACATTCCCTTCACAACCCTTGTGTATGCTTTTTTCTTACGGCGTTCATTCTTCAAATATATATATATATATATATATATATATATATATATATATATATATATATATATATATATATATATATATATATATATATATATATATATATATATATATATATATATATATATTTCATGTCTGTGGATATATATCTATACACACACACATATATCTATCTATCTATATAGATATGTGTGTGTGTGTATATGTATCTATATATATATATATATATGTATATAGATATATGTATATAGATATATGTATATAAATTACATCTGTACATAAAAACATACATTTGCTATGCTGGGAGCTGATTACACCCGCGCAGGTGCACTCACATATGCTTACTATGAGTTACATATGTTTACTGCCGCTTCTTTGTGCTTACGTGTGCCTTATTCATTATGACAGTAACACTTTGAAGGAATCCGGTTAATGACACCATGCGAAACACACGTTCACCTTTACATGTTTAAATGTTGGCTTTACAGCACAGCGACATTCATTCCATAAGAAAATGATATGTTCTATAGTCGAACTTGAACCAGGAATGCCTTTACGTTAGGCGGATGCTCTAACCACTACACTTTTGGTGTTCTGCTTCATTTATATGTATACCCATGGTTCATAGCTACCTGAACACATGCCTCAACACTTCACTTACACAGCAGGCATCCATTCTCCTGCTGGGAAAACCGCAGTACTACACATGGGCCATTCACTATTCCCTACTGCTCTGGACCCGTGCTGCATGTTTACTCACTCCGAGGATATTCAGAACTCCAAAGCTTATAGTCCTGGCACATACATGTATTTGATTGTCAGTGTGTTCATGTAATCATCTGGGTTTAAGCTTGTCCGAATGGAGACCGGAACAGCCCTGTACCTGTTTGAAAGTCAGAATTAGCACGTGGACAGAGTTATTCCCAATGTTACCATTCTACTTGTGTTTACAGACGCAGGGGTTTGCCCACCTCTGACCAGCTTATTATGTCGGCACTACATAATACGGGGTGGGGGGGTTCCACTGGTGTTTCCCTTCACATTCATTACGACTGCTTTATTGTGACCATGTTCATTCATATATATATATCTCTATCCGTCTGTACATACACATACATATACACCTACATACCTATTTACATTTCCCATACTGTTGAATGTCCTCCATGCATCCCCGCTGGCTTTACCTCCCTATATCCGACGGACATTATTCTGGCCAACACATAAAATTAGCGACCCTTGCATGGCTTGGACCCAGAAACAGACACACCTTAGTCACCGGTTTGGCCACTACACCATCCGTCGTACATTCCTCATGTATGGTAGCTAGGATATTAGACTTCACTACAGGTATTCAACAGTACTGGCAACAAATGTGACAGTTGGCTGGTGTACATATGTATACTGACCTCTCAACCACTCATGGTCTAATTTCAATAGTAACAGGGACAAGGCAAGGACAATTCAGGGACAATCACGGACACTTTTACAATATTAGTACTATTAACTTGAAACGCGTTGACAGATTCAGAGCATATGTATTAATACTTATTTTCTGAAGTAAAAGATGTCTATTACTCTTAATTATTGTCATTATTCATTCAGTGTTATTCAACATCTTTCCTCCAAAGGTCACTGCTTTTAGGGGGGATTAAGAGGCTGGCCAGTTATTGTGCAAATGCTCTGACCATTGGTAGGGTTGTCACATTTTCATATGGCCAGGATGGGATATATTCGGGACAAACCAGATTTTTCAGGCCAACACATACCCACGGTCAGTACAGGGTTTAGAACTTTACTTATTTTCCTAGATGAGAGCTTATTCTTGTAGCAGTTTAGTTGCTTGTTCTGTTTCTTGTAAGATTTACATATTTTACATACAGAAATAACTTTTTTAGGCAACTGTTACATTAAATATGGTACATAGTTATTTCCTACAATCAGAGGAGATTTTCCATTGTCTCATTCTTGGTCAGGACACATCTACCCAAACAGGGACTGTCCCTCACAAAGTGGGACAGGATGTATCCTGCTTACGTTAGCATCTTAATCACCCTATATCCAACTGCCACTATGCGAATGTGTAAAGTATATATTCTCGATAATTCATGTGGGGAGCCGTGCATCACGGTCAGGTGTTTAATCCCGGGTAGTAGGTTCTGCATGACCAGCTGGAGGCTGAGCAGTCTCGTGAACCACCACTGCACATACAACTTGTGCCCAGGTGTCTACAGGACTGGACATCATGTTGTGATACCAAGTCTGATGTTTACACAGGATACTTATCCCATGAGGGATATCCAAAAATTGAACACGACAATAACCTTTGATATTTTTGGATTTACGAAAATGTGATAGGGTTTTACATGCAAGGGATACATAGTTTGCAATCCTGACACTGCCTAGGGTGAGACTGCCTACTAGATATGAGTAGTGGTCACTATGTGCAGATATGGCTGCGCCAAGCTAGCAGCCCGAGTATGGCTGGATTTGGTGGACATTCAGGAATGGGGGGGGTTGTGTGCTGTAGAGGGGATGATGGGTATTCAATTATGCATCCAGGTGTGTTGTAGTTGGATGGCTCAGTTCAGTCCAGACCATTATGTGGGTATGTGCCGGTGATGTTTCTGTACATGTGTATCGCACATTTTAATATTCATATGTTTGTGGGATTGTGTTCTACAGTATGGCCTGTCAGGTTGTATTGCAGCGGTGTATGTTTGTTCTTTGTGTTTCTTTCTGATTCACCCACTGCTCCCTCAAACACCTCCAGTTCACCTATTGTGCATCCAGCACAGTCTCCCCTTTGCGAATTATTACATTACCCGTCCCCCCCACACCCATATTCCACACACTCCATCCATCCCTTCTCTGGTTGATGGCCCATGGCATGGTCAATGGAACACATTGCATACACTACATATCTCTAGTACCTGTATGGTTGTGAGGACTACCCTAGCATTTTTCACTTTCCACATGCTGTACATCACGCACATAGGTACACGCAAATACTTATCTTTCATGACATGGTAGGTAAACCTGGGTAATACCCATTCATCTTTGGCCCATCCTGACAAGGACACCTTGGACCGCAAATGGGCAGATTTTGGGTGAATGCTCTCACCATTGGTAGGGTTGCCACCTTTTCATATGGCCAGGATGGGATATATTCAGGACACACATCAGATTCTACAGGCCAACACATACCCACGGTTAGTACAATGGATAGTACTTTTGTTTTATTCCTAAATGTAAGCTTATTGTTGTAGCAGTTTAGCTGCTTCTTCTGTTTCATTTACTTGCTTATTCTATTTCTTGTAACATGTAGGTATGTTACATATGGAAATTACTATTGTATGTGACTATTACATGAGATGTGGCACATAATTATGTCATACGGTCACAGGATATTTTACATTTATAATGGTTTTGGTATGGACACAATTGCCCAGAGGGGGACTGCCCCTCACAATGTGGGACAGGTGGTAACCCTGACCATTGGGCTAGACTTAGCTATTGGGGGCACGCTAACATGATGCATTTCGCTTCCACTTGGTATAACTATCAACACTGCAATAGAATACTGGCATGGGGTTTTAAATGTCATTTGTTCGAGGGATGGGGACTCAATATTCAGCTACTTGCATTTGTGTTTGCTTCTTATTTTTGTGTTCGCAAAACTGTCTTGCATACTTTGCATACGTTTCGGTATCCACGGACACTGACAGGTGTGATTACTATTGGAGGCAGGCTGTAGTATTCAGCATTTTAGGTTGCATGTAAACAGCCGACATGTCCACGCCTCCATGCGGTGCTTCGACACGCCCCATGCACTCACGCACGTTTCCTATGCACGTGGATGTGGTGGCAGTGCGCCTTCATTAATATGCATATGCTGCTACTGCGCCATCTCTATACTGCACAGTTGGCGCAGGCCTAATTCCATCCTTGCGCCAAGCTTCATGAGTCCCGAGGATTTTCATTAAACTCAAGTTGATTTATTTTCCAAAAAAAATCCCAAGAGTCTTTACAAATGTGTTTCTCTTGAGTAACCAGATGTTTTAATTTTTTGTCAAAGAAATTGCCACATGGGTGTGTTATCGAACCTCTGGCATCCACAATTTTTCTCATCGGTGGCTTTTCAATATTTTTGTGGACTTTTGGGATGACAAGGATTGAAGGTATTATAGGTGCCATAGAGTTCAAATCATTATATTCATTCAGATCAACTTGTTTGTATTTGAATAATTCCAAGTGCAGCGATGAATCTTCTATAAGTCCTGTGGGGTAACACCAGGAACACAGACCTTTTGGTACTCAATGCTCCTTTATACATTTGGCCAAGAATGCATTCTCCAGTTGTAATTTATTGTATTTAATAAGTTTGTAATCAAATTCATCCAGATACTTCATAATCTTAGATGTGGAAGTAGCAGTAGTGGGTTGCCCTAGATTAAACTGGAAATCACCACAAAGCCAGTCATGTAATACTGGGATGTTGCCAGTACTGTTGATTCTCATAGTATCATTATCTGCAGGATCCCTTCCTGTTACAGTATCTATAGGTCACAAAAGTTGTGGAGTTAAAAGAAAACCACCACGGGAATCGTCGGCTCTGTCACATACCCTCCCTGTCTGGGGGGAAAGGGAAGCTGAAATACCTTCAATTCACTCAGTCAGCTGTTGACTTAGTAGGGTAAGATCCCCTACAGAACATTGCAAAGAAAAAACATGCAGTTCCAAAAGTAGTAGCTGGGAATTCATCAACTCTGCTGCAGCCATAGTGTAGTGGATCCAAATCAAACCAAAACAGAGGAGAAACTGATAAAAAAAACACACGCAAGGCCACAGAGATTTCGACAAATCCAGCTCAACAACTTAAAATGTAACATTAGTGCTTTTGTTTTATTTTATAACAAAACTTCTTCAGATGAAGTGAACCAAACACACACTGTTTAAATACAATTCTAAAATGTCATGTGATGACTTTTTTAAAATCATGTGATCAGCTTAAAATCATGTTACATCCAACGCTTTTAAAATCATGTGATCAGCTTAAAACCATGACGAAGCCAAAAACTAGTAAAATCATGTGATCAGCTTTAGGTCATGTGACAGCCTAATCCCCTGAACAAATCCTGCATTAAAGCAACATATTCAATAAGTTCAAAAATGAAGTAAACAAACATCCAAAGGCTGAATATTTCACTACATCAGTCTGTAAAACTTTATTTTACCAAACAATAATAAATAGCTTTATGTAAGAGCAATCATTAAATAGTAAATTCTATACTGAGAAAAACTGCCTGATAAAAAATGAAGTGATATCATCTTTCTAAACCTCTTAGTTTTAAAAGAAGCTAATAGAAATCTGGTCATAAATCCCTGGCCAAGAACTTGCATTAAGGGTGAGCTGCCAGTATAACTCATATTCTTCCAACTTAAGTTGCCATGAGCCACCATGTTCACTAGGGGTTACCTTTTCCATAATTACAAATTTAAAAATGTCGTATGGCCATTCCAGTAAGTGTTTGGCTAGGACATTGTTTGTTTTCATTTTCTTAATGTCGTATACATGTTCAGCAATTCTTTCTTTCAACTTGCGCTCAGTTTTGCCTATGTAGAAAGCAGGCCAATGTTGACAGAGTGCAGCATATACTACCCCTACTGTCAGACAGTTAAATACTCCTTTTATATAAAATGTAAAGTTCTTTATAACAAACTGTTCACCCATCAAAATGTAGGGGCAGATGGAACAGCATCCAAAATTAGACATATGATGAATTTTGTTACTCTTATGTGTAGAAATTCTGTTAAAATGTTCCACAATGTTTTTAAAATTACATGATGATGTATGGGTGCAGGGATGTTAAGTTCACTAGAAGAGCTAATATTGTCCGCCATTAAATCACTTGCTGATACATACATTTCAGATCTTGGTGTTTCACTATGACCAAACGTTGGATTAAAAAAGCCTCTTTCTCTTTTATTTATCACTTCATACATTAGTAGATTTATCATTCCAAGGGGGTAACCTCTAGCCAGAAACATACTTTTTATTGTCTCACATTCATTTAAAAAAAAATCCTTACAAAACCAGAAAAAAGTGGAGGTTTGGTGATAATGGAGGTATATTGACTGCAAACAAAAAATTCCTGATATGTTTTTTGGAACTACCTATAGTAAAGTGTCACTAAACGAACTAAACCCAGCATACAAAAGGGTGAGGGATGCACTTAATGATTTATTCATAGAGAAACAAACTGATCTGAAGGAATACAATTATTTGTATTTTATGGCACCTATCATACCTTCAATCTTTGGCATCCCAAAAGTCCACAAAAATAGTGAAAAGCCATTGATGAGACCACTTGTGGATGTCAGAGGTTCGATAACACACCCATGTGCCAAACACATTTGTAAAGACTCCTGGAATTTTTGGGGGGAAAATAAATTAACTTGCATTTAATGAAAATTACTTACTCGTTACTGATGATGTCAAGGACTTGTATACTGTCATCCCCCATGAGCAAGGTATCAAATGTTTTTTAGAATATTTAACACTGAATGGTGTAACAAGTCAGGATAATGTAAACACCTACAAAACTTTAATTGAAATTGTGTTGAAAAATAAGTATATTTTATTTGAACATGAGTACCATGACCAAATTACAGGTATAGCCATGGACTCTGCCTGTGGCAGGCTTTTGCGAACATAGTAATGACAACATGGGAAAAACAAATTTGTATTTAATTCAGAATTTATGTAATATTTTTTTCACTAAATATTTTTTTTTATTATTTCAAATAAGATGTCTTAAACATTACATGAAATAAAGATAAATAACATATTTACAATTCTAAAACATTACTAACTTCAAACCATTATATAACTATTTACATTGGTGTCTATGCAAATAACATTGAAATTCTATATTATATAGAGTTAGAAACATAAGATGATATATCTTCTTCGATATTTTCAAGTATTTCCAGTACTTTCATCCAAGAGTAATAGTAAGAAGTAGATCTTTTAGTTCTGTTCTTCACTGTTAATATTTCCATGTGAGCAACTGTTGTTGTTAAAGTCTCAAATTCCTTGAACGTAGGTGAAGCCTCATTTTTCCAGTGTATAGTTATGATTTTACGTGAAATTGCCAATAGTGACCATAGGATTTTAGTGTCTTTTTTGGTACACAGTTTGGAATAGGAGAGTTGAATAAAATTAAAGACTTTGTTAATTGAAAAGTATCATTATAAACAGTCTGAAAAAATAATTAATGGATTTCCAGTACATATTGAGACATATACATTCATAAAAAACATGCTGCCAATCTGCTTTTATCTTGATATGGCATCTCCAACATTGATCTTCAATAGAATACATTTTGGCTAACTTATGTGGTGTATAGAAACTTCTGTGTAGATATCTCCAAGTGAATAATTGCCAGTATTTTGATAATGTAGAAAATTTGGAAGATTTTAGAATATTACTTTTTCTTCTTCAACTGGAGGATGGTTGTTTATTAAAGTATAATAATCCCAGTATGATTTTTCATGATAGTTTTTGTTTTTTAACAATTTTATAGATATTAGACACACTACCTGTACCCTGATAAGGCTGTTTTGTGATAAGAATAAGGTATTCAATGAGTTTTGGAGCTTCATGTCTAACTGAAGGTTGCATTTGTTCTATTTTATTTATAAGAAAATGCCTTAGATTTTGTAAAACAGCCAATTGTCTTTATTTATATTATAATTATAAATTATCTGTTCCTTTGTTAGAATTTTCCTTTCTCTATAAGTTGATGCCAAAAGAGTAATGTTTCTTCTTTAAGTATATTTATTTTAGATATTTGGAATGTATCTAGAATATTTGGTGTAAAAGCTATAGGGAAAATAAGAAAAATCCAAGAATTAATATTTGGTATTTTGTTTATATATGTTCTGAACACTGAAAGTGTAGAACTTACATAGTTTGATGGAAATTTATTAATATTATTCCTTTTCCCTAAAAATAATCTTTTAACATCCATATAAGGGGTGATGGTATTACTGTTAAGTTGTCTTGTATGTGATTATAATTGATTTCTATGTAAATCTGCTCATGGGCTTGTTTCCATATAGGTGTGTATGAATTATTTAACCATAGTGTTATGTTTTTAATAACAGATGAGGTAATATATAAATCAATATCCGTAAATTAATTCCACCATCTTCCCAATCTGGCAAATGTTTATTTAAGGCTATACGGGGTTTATTTGGAAACCATAGAAAATTTAAAATTAGTTTATTGTATCTTTGAATAATATATTTGGGAGGTGGCAATGAAAAATTTTGTATTAAGTATAATATTTTGGGAAATATGATTATTTTAATAAGATATAATCTGTCTGCTGTTGAAAAGATATATTTATTCCAGTAACCAATTGTTTGTTCTATTTTGTCTAGTATTTTATTATAGTTAAATATTAGAGAATCTGTTAATTCATTGAGTAGATTTATTCCCAGATATAATAATTTACTTTCTGTTACTATATATTTGGAAAATCTTTTGTTTATATTATTTTTTTTTACAATTACAGGGCATAATTTTAGTTTTGTTTTCATTAAATTATAAGCCTGAAATATTTTGAAATTTATTCATGGAGTTAAATAGAGCATTCAAAGACTCATTTGCATCTGAGAGAGTTAATAGTATGTCATCAGCAAAGAGTTGGATTTTAAGGTTTAACATTTTATTAATACAAATGCCCTTTATGTTATTGTTTGATCTGATTTGATTTGCAAAGGGTTCTATGAGTAATGCAAATAACAATGGTGATAAAGGGCAACCTTGTTTAGTTCCCTTTTTATTGTTATAGGGCCTGATCTATATGATCCCAGTTTAACATATGCAGTAGATTTTTCATATAGTATTTGGATAAGATTATTAAAATTAGAAGGAAAGTTATATTCTTTTAAAACTAGTGAAAGAAAGTTCCAATTAACCGAATCAAAAGCTTTATTAATATCTAATGAGATTACATTTAAATTTAGGACTTTATGTTTGCTATAATCTATTAATGTTAGTATTCTTTAATATTATCTGAAGTATTTCTTCCTTTAATAAAACCTGTTTGATCTTTGTGAATTAAGAAAGGAAGAAAGTGTTTGATCCTATCTGCGTATATAGCCATAAACATCTTGCAGTCTATATTGAGTAATGATATTGGCCTATATGAGGAACACTGTTTCTCATCTTTATCTGGTTTGATAATTGGGGATATCAATGAATATTTCCAAGAGGGTGATATATTCAAATCTTTATTGGCTATATCATATACTTTTAATAATAAAGATATGGCTTGATTGGGTATTAATTTATACATTTCTGGTAGCATATTGTCTGGGCCATGTGCTTTATTTGTCTTGAGCTTTTTAATTTGTGATTTTAATTCTGTCATATTGATTGGTTTGTTTATAATGTCTATTTGTTCTTGTGTTAATTTAATATGAATATTGTTTTCTAAGTATTTTTTTATATCCTTAGTAGGTGTATCTTGAGTATTTATGGAATTATCAATGTTAAATTAGAGTCTGAATGCTTCTAAAATATCATTTAGTTCCGTAACTCTTTTGTTAGTATTGGGAAGAAATATTTCTTTTATTTGCTTAGATTTAATTATTTTTTTGTTCTATTAGTTAAGTATCTCAGGTGTGCTGAATTAGTAGAGTATGAGTTTATTTTTATCTTTTCTAAGTTAATCATAATCTTATGGTGTAGCAATTCTGTATACTTCTTATTGATTTGTGTAAGTTCTTGAACTTGAGTAGCATTACCCTTTTGTATTTCCAGTTTCAATTTATCTGCTTTGTTTTGTAAGTCTAGCATATCTTTATTCCATAACTTCCTTTTGTTTATGTACCAGGATAATATCTTCCCATATGTAACTGCTTTTAATGAATCCCAGACATATATTTCTGAAATATCTTCTGTGTAATTTATTTCTAGAAAGTTTTTGATTGTTTCTTCATAAAATTCTTTGAAATCTCTCAATTTTGTGATATAGAAAGGTATCCTAGTAATGGGATTTGAATAAAATGGTGTAAGCTCTATCTCAAAGACTATGGCATTATGATCAGATAAAGGACAATTTATGATTTTGACTTTGTCAATTTTTGTTATTAGGTCATTGGCAACATATATTCTATCAATTCTAGAGTTAGTTTTATATCTATGAGAATAAAATGTGAAGATTAGTGAGTCTGGTTCTGCAAATTCATTTATATCTTTTAAATACAATGCATCTATAAATTTTGATAGTGCTTTAGAGATGGGTTGTTTTCTTCTTTTGGATTTAGAATCTGTATCTTTTTCATTCATTATACAGTTGAAGTCTCCTGCCAATATCAGGCTACCCTTAGTTAAATGAATTATCTCTTCAAAATGCTGTTTAACTGTTTTTAATCCTAGTCCTGGGATCCAATATAGATTTACTAACGTATAGAGTCTCTTATTTAACTCTATTGAAACTAGACAAAACATACCTGATGTATCTTGATGAGTAGTAATTATTTTAGGTGTTATAGTTGAGTTGCGAAGTAGTATAGCTACTCCTCTTTTTTTTGTTTTGTATTGAGAGTTTATTAGTACTGTGTAATTATTAATATTTAAGTTGTTTATATCTCTATCTAATAAGTGTGTCTCTTGTAAAAGACTATTTGTGGTTTATGTAAGTTTATGTACTTGAATAGGCTTCTCCTTTTATTACTATTATTTAGACCATTAACATTTATGGATAAACATTTCATTTCCTAGTTTTGAGTTTGTTTTATGTGTAAGTTTATGTAAATATTGTTTATTCTTAGTTCCATCTTGGATACAGAATTCAAAAAGTTTTTCTTGTATGATTTTTGCATGTTTCTGAGTGACACCAAAGTGATAGAATAAAAAAAAAAAAACAAAGAACTTCCAAACTTGTAATTCTTAACCTTAAAACCATTCCCTATTGCTATGAGGTAATATACCTCTTCGTTTGGTTAGTGAATCTAACCAAACAAACTTTCTACCCTCACAAATAATATTTGGATCAGTTTCTCTTATCCTCTTAGTTTTAAATAAAGATAATTGAATAATATATTAAGATAGTCTAATCAGCTAAAATATATACATATATTCTTTACTCATCTTATTGTAATTCAATAATACTTACTTCTAAGCAGGTTTCAAAAGGTACAAATATTTAGATTAAGGTAGTATCATTTCAAAATAATTTAGGGTATTAATAAACATCATGTTAAAATCTATAACTGTATATTTCATACATCTGTTGAAAACTATTTACTGACATTACTGTATAATACAGTACCATTGTTGTGCAATTGTTTTAGACTACTCAAGTCCGAAACCAGTGTTTAAATTAATATTTGCAAAGTCATATTGGAATAAAACATGAATAGTTCTGAAACCACATCATATTTCATGTTTAACATAAACTGAAATGCGATACAATGTATAAGTATATTAATATTTCTTTAGTAGACATTAAATATGTTCCTCTGATTGCATTTTTCAGCTTTTCAATGACAATTCCCATGGCTGGAGACAACAAGATCACAATTTAGACAGCTCCCTTATCCAAGAGACCACTCATAATGTTGTTACCTGATTGAGTGTCTTGTTGCCAACACTTCCATCAACCCTCAGAGGGACCCTGCACAATGAAAACTGACACAGTACAGAGGTAAAACTGCAGCACTTGACCACAGCCTCAAAGCAAACATCTATGTATATCACACATCAACTCCCACAGCTTAGACTGACACCCAACCAGTGAGTCTGTCTGCTGACAACAAGTGCTGGAGATACAATCCTGACCTACTCAACACCAGTAATTCAATCCTATGACTGAACAAAAGTATACCGGAGAACACATCAAAACAATGGAAGCTGCCAAGATTCAAACCACCATGTACGAAAATATTACAGGCCAAAATTCCCAACCCATTTTGCAGCAAAGAGACAAAACGTATTCAAACCATGGGGTAACACCTTTACCACGTCAAAGAGGTGTCCAAGAAGCTTGTTTTTCCTCCAACATCGGAGGACAGCCACGATGATCCATGCACTGCAAGAGTACCATTTTATCCTGGCAATTGCTTCACGACTGTATATAGAAACATTTAATCCAAATCATTAACTGGCACCACAACAATATTTCTCAGAAAAGCTGTTTTACAGCCAATGACCAGACAGAACTCATCATTGAGAGGATACATTTATCAAATGTCAAGTGCCCCAGCCATAATACAAGTGTCTCCTCAAATCAATCCCCAACGAATCTACTGCCCACCAAACTTGCAGATCAATACTGGCATCCTTTCATGCAGTCACATTGAAACACAAAAATACAGGTCCGCTGATCAGGAACAACCAGGCTCTCAACTGCCAGACAACACACCCATCTGCAGAAAGGTCCAAGAATCATAGTTGCATTGTCAAGCATCCTTGTCCACACTAACAGTAAGATGATATACCCGCATACACTAGTATTGTGTCATTCTTGATAATGTAAAAAGCCAGACAATATTATAAGAAGGGTGAAGCCACAGCCAGGCAACATAACAAGAAGAGCACAGCCGCAGTCACCATTCAGATGAGCAAACGGGAACAGCATGAGCCATCTAAGGATGGATAGCCCGTTGAGTACCTGGCACAATGCATGCCCATAATGCATGGCAACCCAGTAACAAATTAGGGTGTGGGCTAAGCCTCTCCCCCTTCCACTCAAATCAGATCCAACACAATATGTGTGTAGAACACAGATGCTTCGACAAAGCCCAAAGCCACATGGGATATAAACATTGTGTAATTGACACACCGGGTCAAATCCACTGTTGCTATGTTACTCATTATAGTTGCCTATACAATCATTGCTTCCACTTTCTCCATCTAGTATACCATACCGCCATCTAAATGTTTGATTTGCCAAATGCACATCCAACCTTCTTGTTGCATCCCACCTGCCCACCTGAGGGCATACCTTGGCAGCAGGACATCAGTAGTATTCTGCAGGAGCACCAGCGTGGGAAATGGCAACCCTCCCCAAAACAAACCTGTCAGTTGCTTGACATTTACTAGTTTATTTAGAGAATTTGTAAAACAGCAGTGATTTTATTTGCTGATGATTAATTTCTGCTTTTTAAACTCTGCTGTATAAAACATAGTAAGGGATAGCTAAAATGTCTGGAAATCTAAACTGATAGAAAGACAAGCAGATATATGTCCTTATCTATCAAGGTGCTAGAAGACATCAGTAGCCATAAACTGAAAGTGCTTCAAAAATAAATATCTGTGTATATTTATATGAACCTTTTATATTATTTATGTTTCCTTAGAAGGAATTTAGGTTTCTGTATCTTTAAATGTGAACCTAGCTTATTTTCTGACTAGACGTCAATTAGAAAGAGTCAGGGGATGGCGTACACAAGTAAATGCGACAAGCAATAAGTAACTCAAGTTTCTAGTGATGTTTGTGGCTGTTAAATTGTCTCGAGAACCAAGCAGGAAAAGGTATGTGTTGTTTCTTTTTTCTTTTCCCTCCTCTTATTTGGTGACAAACTCATGTAGTGGCACGCAAGCACTCTAGTTTACGGAGTAGTGTTCACAACTGTCAAACTTTGCATTTTAAACATGCTATGCCTTATTTCTCTACAAAAGAAAAGACAACAGGATATCTAAGGTAGTCACAAGCATCTTTCAACTCCGGATGTCTGGAGCCACAACACACATGACTTATAGCCTCAAAATATCACTTAAAACATAGTTTTCACTGGACTATATCAGTATGTGCATATGGGTCAAAGGCAGAACATCTTTTAAGATTATTTAAAGTAGTCTTATGATACATCCTAACTGAAATACTTCATTTCAAAAGCAACACATTTCTGCCCAGCATTAGCGTTTATCCAAACAGGGACACTTTTAACTTATAAAAGTAATACTATCAGGGATGTAACTAATAATAAGTTATATAGCAGCCATTACTATACCTATTAAGCAATATAACCATATACTGATTAAAGTATTATAAGTTAATGAAGATTTAATAAAAAGAAGAGAAAAATAAAAACAACAAAACACAAAGAGAGAAAATAAATAAATAAATAAATAAATAAACTATTTGGGAACATTATTATGCATTGATTACTCTGATTAAGAATATGACAATAATAGATGGATAATAATGAAAAATAAAGTAATGTTTAAATTATGCTTAGTATATTGATGTGATTTGAGATAAATGTATTTACATTTATGCTAATTTTGACATTTAAAATATAATTGAAAACAGTACCTGTTTTGGTGTAACTTGAAGACAGTAAGAACTTTTCTTTTGTTGTTAGTATTATTATTTAGATTTTTACAGAATATAACATATGTAAGATTATTTGTCCTTTAGTTTTTTTCTTTTGCTCAACAGTTTTCCAATTATTTACTTCAGCATTTCTCTTGTGTACTTATTGTCCAGTCCATAGATTCTTCATGTGTTAGGATGTTGTTGTTGGTAAGGTATTTTATTGCTGAATCTACTGTTTCAAAGATTTTTATTCCATTTGGTAGAAAAACTTTCAGTCTTGCTGGAAATAAAAGATGGACTTTCAGTTGCTTTTTCTTCAAGGTTTTTTATTGGTAGAAATTCTTTTCTTTTTGAAACCACCTTTGTAGAATAATCATTGTCAAATCTTATTAATGAATCATTGTATTTGATGGGAGAATTTGCCCAAGCATTTCTTAATATAAGATCTTTATCTTGTGTAGAAAAAAGTCTCACAATTATAGATCTCGGCTTGTTCTTACCGGAGAAGAAGCATTTCCAGAAGCTGCTAGTGATCTATGCCCGTTCTATACCATATGAAAGAGCTTCAGGTATTTTTGTTACATCTGGTATCCAGGTGGTAAGAAAGTTTATCATATTGTCCCCTTCAGATTTTTCTGGTAGACCATATATTCTAATATTATTTCTTCTTGTTCGGTTTTCCATATCATCAAGCTTTTCTAGTAAATATGTATTCTGTTGAAGTAAGAATTCAGTTTGTTGTTCTTCTATTTGGACTCTAGTGTCAATGTCACTTAATGACTGTTCAATAAGTGATATCTGTCCTTTCTGCTGTGTAAACATTTCTTGAAGCTGTTCCAGTTGCTGTGAGCACTTTTCTTTAAAAGTATCTATTTTATTGTCCAGCTTGTCGATTTTTATTGTAAGTTCCTGTATATTTGTAATGAGAGACTGCAGGTCTTTTTTGAGAGAAGAGTCTTGTGCTGTATTCCTTAGATGACTCATGCTGTAAAGCTGATATTGGTGCTGATTTTCCAGTAATTAATTTGACAGGAATTATTCAAGTTCTGACAATAAAATGTTTCTTATAGATGCTCAGAGTTATTAGAAATAAGTTAGTAATAAAAATTTCTTCAAATTAAATATTATTTTGTAAAATTCCTGTCAGGAATTGTATTGAGGTAAGAGAGCTGAAATGAAGTGCAGCTATCAGTTCAGCATCCTAGCCACGCCCCAAGAATTTATGTAATATTGTATGTTCTATACATGTTTTTTTTGGATCACATTTTTATTGTCTGGAATGATGACCTTGAAAAATGTAATAAGTATTTGGCTACATTAATGCAACTACAAACTTTTTAAAGTTTACCTTTGACTCCAGTATATCTAGCATTACATACCTAGACATACTTCTATCTAAAGACAACAAGAGAAACAAATTCTCCACCCAGATTTATCGAAATCCCACCTTTTCAAACACTTATTTGCATTTTTCAAGCTGACATCCCCCTCACCAAAAATGTGCTGTAGTCATGGGTCACTTCGTAAGGGCAGCACAGATGGTGTCAGGATTTGATCATTTTTTTAGATGAATGTGAGACAATAAAGAGTATGTTTCTGGTTAGAGGTTACCCCCTTGATATAGTGAATCAACTAATGTACAAAGTGATAAATAAAATAGAAAGGGGCTGACAATATTACCTCTTCTAGTGAACTTAACATCCCTGCAGACGTACATCATCTAGTACAAAACACAGCCTTTACTAGATCCTTTATCACAACTTATAATGCTGACAGTGCAACTATTAAGAGCGTTATCCAGAAGAACTGGGCTATTCTAAGGCTATTCCCTTTGTCTAAGGGAAGACAGACACATTACTGAGAAAATGGGGGATACACTACACATAATATACAGAAGGGATTGTAATTTTAAAAACATTGTGGAACATTTTAACAGAACATCCACACATAAAAGTAACAGAAATCATCATATGTCTAATTGTCTATGCTGCTCCACCTGCCCCTACATTTTGATGGGTGAACACTTTGTTATAAAAACTTTACATTTTATATAAAAGGAGCATTTAACTATCTGACAGGATGGATAGTATACACTGCACTCTGTCAACACTGCCCTGCTTTCCACAAAGGCAAACCAGAGCACAAGTTCAAAGCAAGAATTGCTAAACATCTATATGACATTAAAAAAAGGAAAACAAACAATGCCCTAGCCAAACACTTACTGGGATGGCCAGACAATGTTTTTAAATTTGTAATTTTTGTGATTTTTGTGATTTAGTGATTTCTGTGAATTTTATGATTTTTGTGAAATTTGTGATTTTTTTCAAACACTGTTCCCTAGCACGCCTGTCCTGTCCCACCATAAGCTGCTAACATCGCTCGAGCTTGATACATCCTGCCCTCCCATCTCCCAAGGTGTTTATCCTTCTCACCACCTTGAACTCTCAACCTCTGAAAAACTAAATAACAAACTCAAAAAGTGTTCCTATAAAGAAGGATAAGAAACCTGCTGCTGCCTAAAGATACACCAGTGTACGTGTTTTTACTTCTGTTTGCCTTTTTCTTTGATTAGGTAGTCTGCCTAGTGTTGTGCCCCTTTGTCCATTGCTAACAGCCTGCATTCATTCCCTATATTCTCCCACTTCTCTCTTCATCTGCAATTACCTAGGACTTCCACTAGGTGGTAGTGCAAACACAGCCTTTCCAAACTATACCCTCACTTACTGTAGGTTTGAGTTAGGCTTTCCCCACTCTACTTAGTGCTTAGCTCCACTTTTTAGCTCACTCATTGCATTGGCTACAGTCCACATTTACCCCGAATACTTACCTGTGCTGACTTGTCTACTTACTGTTTAACATCCAATTCCACTGATTGTTCCTGGTAGGCTACCTCTTCTCTTGACTCTTCCCGCTTTGTTTGCCTTATGGGCTCACTCCACTCCCCTACCCTGCCCCCCTTTCCCACCCCTAGCACCTCTACACTTATACTCTTCAGACAACAACCTCTCCATCATTATCCAATACACTACCACCTCATCAACACTCCCATCATCCAATACACTCCCACGTCATCAACACACCCACCCTCTTACACCCTTACTAGCTCTCACCAGTCTCCTCCCTCATTAATATACCTAACCTGATCCTCAGCCAACTAAACACCACATACACATACATATAATCTCTATTTCCATCATGCTATCAACACCTACATTCTTCTTCACCCACATGCTACTTCTTCTAACGCTATCCAACATCTACTATCTTACACAGCCCCTTATCTCTCTCCACTCCCCATCTTATCACATTACAAGCACAGTTCCCATACTACACTCACACTCACCCATTCTAATATCTCCTAATCTATACCCCATCAATAATTATCGACTATTTTCCTACAAACTCATTTCTCCTTATAAGCACTCTACCCCATCCCTAACCAACCAAACCCTTAGAAACCTAATAACACTCAACTCCAGTAATAAGCAATTCAAGTACCTCTCCAGCATTTTTCAACTCCTAATCACTATCCTTCTATACATCCAAACCCTGGCCCCCATACCCACTACTCTACTTGCAAATCCACTCTTTTCACCTCTCTAAATGACCAAAGCATAGCAAACAAAATACCCAATTTCCATGCTTGGCTTCTCCATAACAAACTAGATATTGTGTCTATTTCTGAAACTTGGTTAAAGCCTCATATAAAGGACTCAGAAATAGTATCACCTAACTATTCCATTATCAGAAAAGACAGAACCCACAAAAAGGGTGGAGGAGTAGCTCTGCTTTAGTCATCCTCCCTATCTGTTACCTCCTACACTAAACCTATCCCCCAATTCACCAATGCTGAACTAATTCTGGCCTTATTTCAAGTAAATAGACACAAGCACATATGCATAGCTTCACTATACATTCCCCCAGGAGACAATATCTCAGTACTCGAAGCCATCGTATCTTGGCTTTCCACTAATATTAGTAATGAAACTATAATACTGGGTGACATGAATATTAACTGGTCCTCTATCCAGTCCCTCTCTAACTCTCTAAATATCCACCTGTATAATTTCTCACAACTTATCAACTCTATAACCAGACCCTCCAAAGATTACTCCAGTGGTAGTATCCTAGACTGGATCTTAGTCTCTCACCCGCATTATTTCTCTGACAGTGGCACACTCCCTGACTCACTCGGTGATCACCTTCCCACTTTTGCTTGGTGCCTTACTTCTCCCCCACAGTTATCTCATAACTATATATCCACTCGCTACCTAAAAAATTTCAATCCCACTGCCTTTTCTAACTCTCTAAAATCAATAAACTGGAGACCTCTAAGAAATCTACCCCTTGAAAATGCTGTCACCTACTTCAACTCAACTTTCCTAAACCTTTTAGACAGCTATGCCCCCCTAAAATCCAAAAGAATAAAAAGCAAAACAGTCCCTTGGTTAACCAAAAATACACTGGCTGCCATGCGACTTAGAGATAAAGCCTGGTTACACCACCAAAAAAATAAAACTCCCTCTACTCTCTATGAGTATGAATCACTTTGCAATAAAGTTAAAAAGCTCATTACAACAGACTGTAAAACTTATTTCATCTCACTACAAAATAATTATAAAACAAATCCACAAAAATTCTGGAATGGTATCTCCACTCTCCTTAACCCTGGCAAAAAAGAAAACCTGTGTCCAGATTCCGATGCTCTAGACATAGATCTAGCCACACAATTTAACTCTTTTTTCATCAACTTAAATTCCAAATTAACCTCAACCTTCTCTACTAATACTACACCCCCTACCTCCACCTCCCCTTCCCTGGCCTGACTCTCACCATTACTCCCTAATACCTCGACCTCCCAACCCCCTCCTTTCTCCATAAAACCCATACCCATATCTTCCATAAAAAGACTCCTTCAAAAACTAAAACCATGCTCTAATGCCCCTGATAACATACCCTCACAATTTCTAACTATAGCTGCTGAAGCCATTGTCTTACCCATCACCATACTAATCAACCATTCTATCCAAGAAGGTCATGTAACCCAACTATGGAAAAAGGCCCTCATTATACCTCTGCACAAAGGGGGTAATAATAATGATGTTACAAACTTCCACCCTATTGCCATCCTGTCCCCCATCTCTAAACTCCTTGAAAAATATATCCATCTTCAACTACTTCCCTACCTTACCGAAAATAACTAACTTACTCAAACACAGCATGGATTTAGACCTGGCCACAGTACTACCACTGTCCTTCTTTCCTTCTTAGAAATTGTTAATAAAGCCTGTGACTCTGGCTGCATACTATCTA
This sequence comes from Protopterus annectens, assembly GCF_019279795.1. NCBI lineage: Eukaryota > Metazoa > Chordata > Ceratodontiformes > Protopteridae > Protopterus > Protopterus annectens. The sequence continues at coordinate 376,261,639 of NC_056735.1, forward strand.
CCCTCCTATTTAACTTCTCTAAGGCCTTCGATACAATATCTCATAACCTTCTCCAAGCTAAACTCTCTAAACTAAACCTATCCCTCTCCACCCTCAAATGGTTTGATAGTTATTTCTCAAACAGACACCAAGCAGTCAAATGGAAAACAATTACCTCCTCCTTCCTTGACATTGACACCCCCACAGGAGTCCCTCAGGGTTCTATACTGGGAACTTCCTCTTCAGTATATTTATAAACAATTTCCATCACTCAATCCCTAATGCAAAACTTATCCAATATGTCAATAATTCAACCATTATCTGTTCCACCACCTCTAATTTTGTTTAATGTAGAACCCTTTTCTACCACTGAACAGTGGATGTTAGATAATCACCTAGCACTCAATGCCTCAAAATCCAAACTAATGTTATTTACCCCTACAAAAACAACCATCATTGACAAAAAATTCATTTTCCATCAAAAGCCATAACAGTACATCTCTTGAATTAGTATCTGAGGCTAAATTACTAGGAGTCATCATAGATGACCAACTCAAATTTACCTCTCACCTCCAAAATAAATATAAAAAAAACCCACCAAAAACTTGGCATGCTCTACTGCAATAATCACTGCCTTACTCCTTCTATTAAGTTTATTCTCTCTACCACATATATCATCCCTTCTCTTCTTTATGGTGCTGCACTTCTTACAAATCTTCAATCCTCTCTTAAGACAAAACTCTCATCTTGCTATTACAAAATTGCTAAGTTTGCCACAAGCCAAAAGTCTTCTACCCATCACCGTCTAGCCCTTCATCAATTAAATTGGTTAGAGCTGCCCAATTATCTCTCCTTTATTCAACTCACTCATGGCCACAAACTCATCTTCTCCCCCTCCCTATCCTCAACCTCAACCTTCAAAATGCACCTCCTTGAATGACTATTAAGATCTAACAATCAAAACCTAGTAGAATTGCATAAACCTACCCGTCCCTCAGGCAACAATCTCCTGTCCTTCGCCCTCGCACGCCAACCTCTCTTCCTTTAAAAACTCACTCCACTCATACCTAATTTCACAGTGGGATTGTTCCTGCTCCCAATCCTCTTAATCTTTCATCTTAGTCTTCTTCAACTCCATACATGGTTTTAGCAGGTTCTGATCCATGTGTAAATAACTACTCTTGATTTACAATGCTGATACTTTTTATCTCAGATATTGTCTCTGTTAAATGAAATATTTTATCTGTAATTAGTATAACCTAAACTTTCACTGTCATTTTTTTCTTTAGAGATTGTATGTTTAAATGCATTTTTTACTAATGCTTTTGTACTTACTATAACCAAAAGAAAACTTCTATTGTAACTTTGTTTATAATTTTGTTTTCAATTATTGCTTTGTTTTTGGAGCTTTTCTCCCCAGGACTCCATTGAAAATGGGTTCTTCTAGGCCCAATGGACTATCCTGGTTAACCAACTACAAATAAATAAATAAAATAAATAATTATGGAAAAGGTAACCCCTAGTGAATGTGGTGGCCTTTGGCAACTTAAGTTGGAAGAACATGAGTTATATTGGCAGCTCACACTTAATGCAAGTTCTTGGCCAGGGATTAATGACCAGATTTCTATTAGCTGTCTTTTAAAAATAAGAGCTTTAAAACAAGGATATTGATACCTTTTTATCAGGCAGGTTTTATCAGTATAGAATTTACTATTTAATAATTGCTCTTACATAAAACTATTTATTATTGTTTGGTAAAATAAAGTTTTGCAGGTTGATGTATTCAGATATTCAGCCTTTGATTTTTCTTTACTTCATTTTTGAACTTATTGAATATGTTGCCTTAATGCATGATTTGTTCAGGGGATTAGGCTGTCACATGACCTAAAGCTGATCACACGATTTTACAAGTTTTCGGCTGTCACATGATTTTAAGCTGATCACATGATTTTAAAAGCATTGGCTGTCACATGACTTTAAGCTGATCACCTGATTTTAAAAAGTTATTACATGTGTGTTTTGGTTCACTTCATCTGAAGAAGTTTTGTTATAAAATAAAATGAAAGTGCTAATATTGCATTTTAAGTTGTTGAGCTGGATTTGTCGGAATCTCTGTGGCCTTGCGTGTGTGTTTTTTTATCATTTTGTCTTCTGTTTTGGTTTGGTTCAGTTCAAATACAAAGATGACTATGAAATATGACTGGAAGTTTAATTACAATAATGCTAACTAATTTTGTTTCATGTATGATGGCAAAAAACACATGCTCCAGGAATGACTGGGGCACCAGTTTTGTTCCCATTACTGTCATTATGTATTTTGTGATCCTGAATAAGGCATTTAACGTTCTGTTCACAATGACATGCATACAAATGTCCTTAACTAGTTAGTTCAAACCAAAGTTATTAGGATCTGTAATCTCTTATAACTTGTTAGTTATAAATGTAAAAACAATTAATAGCTACATGATTATTTGCAAGCATACCATTAGCCAGTGTATCTACAGTTGTACAAGTTTATTTTTAAGCTTATCTGTTATTTTTTGTAATCTAAGTGAATATAGAAACAACTCCGCCAAGAAAAAATGCATACAATGTGCCTTAGAAGAGCAATACATAAAAAAGTTAATATCTATTGTGCAACACTTAGGTATGAAAGTAAGTATGATTATTTAAGAAGATTAAATAATTGTAATTCATTATTTAGTTTTACTTTTTCTGATAACTAGGAAAAGGCTTTCAACTTAAATAATATTTCAAGTAAATATTTGTGCAAACCCTATGCCAGCAAAATACATGCAGAAGTGGATTCACATAATGTAACTGTGTTTTAATGGACTGCCAGCCATTTGCACATTAGTTTTAGATTCTATTTCCTGATAATAACACATAGTTTATAACAGAAAACTCATAATAAAACTATCCTGGGGATTTATAAAGAACCCCACTGCTAATGTTAAGGGCTGTGGTGAAAACATTGGTTTCCACAATACAGTATTTTCACAATAAAGAGACACATTAATCACAATGAGAAAATACCTCATTATTCCTTAATTTGCATGTCCCTGAATCTCTGTTAATTATCACTAGGGCAGATTAGCACTATCTGATGTAATTAACACAGGCAGAGGTCACATTATATTAGCATAATCACTTCCCTTGATTTGCACTCCCACACATAATACACACACACACACACACACACACACACACACACACACACACACACACACACACACACACACACACACACACACACACACACACACACACACACACACACACACACACACACCCCTACCTAACTTCCCTACTTCTACTACCTCCCAGGCATATCCACACTCACAAATGCAGTCCCTCATATGCAGTCATGCATACATGCCCAAACAACACTAACCACTATACTCCACAGCACGTAGCTCTACCAAAATGGATGAACACAACCCAAGCCACGAGGGGCCAAGAGCAGGCTTGCTAATTTATGCTGTGTAAACTCCTTACTACAAACAGTTCTGAGGGGAGAGCACATGGCTGATTAGCATATACTTCTCCCCAGACTGCCTCATTAGCATGCAGCACAGCAGCAGAGACTACCCACCTTGGTGCCACACATCTTTGTGCAAAATCATTGCAGTGGGACTATCTCTGAATTAAGAAAAAAAAAGTTACAGTGAGGAGTAACAATTATTAATTCATTTCTATATTTCATTTAGTATTAATATCAGATAATAAAATGTTTGTTGGTTTTAGAATACTAGAAGTACTAAACACTGTCACATGTTAAGTGGGCAGCAGCAGGACACTCGGCTATGATATCTGCTGTTCCAAAACATAACTGTGGAGTGAAACTATGCCAGTTTGCTGTTGGGAAGCATTACAGTGGAAATAAGCAAAACAAGTTGCAGTATTATTTGCAATAAATTTGTAATGTTCCCACTCTGGGCCAGTACTCAAGGAGTCTGAATTTTCACCACTGACATTGGAGAGGAACATTGACTTGGAACAAAAATGGATACACTCAGTATTTCCAGATGCAGACCTCTCTGCATCAAGCAAAATTTCCCTTAAGAGCACACAGGGAACACACTCAGCCCAGGGTCTGGGTTTCTCCCTTCAGGTCCCCAGTAAGACTCCCCACTGGCACAGCTGTAGGGTTAAGTCCTCAGCAAAGTATCCAAGCCAAGTCCTCTAGCACCCTCTCTGTGAAACTAGTGCTTTATCTCCCTGCTCCAAGTAGGTGACATACACACACACACACACACACACACACACACACACACACACACACACACACACACACACACACAGTATTTGAGATTTAATTTTCACACACACACACACACACACACACACACACACACACACACACACACACACACACACACACACACACACACACACACCTGGGAAAGGCTTGCACAGATTACCTGCTTTACCAACTTTGCCCAGACTGTAAGGTAGATTCACTGTCACCAGTCAGTTACTATAAGGCTCTTAAAATGGTGTCCAATTATACTGAGTGAAATTAATATTAATAGGTATCCAATAATACTGAGTGAAATTAATATTAATACAAATTGTAATCTTGACCACACAGCAAGGCTTTCAGGAGTGGTCAGAGTTATCACCAAATAAATATATGCAAATACTCTCAAAGCTTAAATATTTTTTCTAAAAGGACTGTTCACAATGAGAAGTTTAAATATATTTAATAATAAATAATAAAAGGACATGAAAATGCTAAATATCCATTTACAGTAAACACCAGAGTTTCAATAACAGTTAATATTAAAAATAAAACAGCTGGAAAGATTCACACAGTTACTTAATTATTCTCACTATATTTTTCTAACTGATTTAGAGAATTATTATCCCTGGTCACTTACTAGCATGAGGTAAGATGAAGTGGATGAGTGGTCCTTGTTGTCAGATCCAAGGCAGAATACAGAATATTGAGAGCAATCTCCTACTAATATCTAAATATTATTTCTAGCTTACAGAATGACATCACACACATCTGGTCCTCTGACTGTTTCCCACACTTACCAAACTAGAAGCTGCCAGGATTTTAGTACCTATCTGTTACCAGACACACAGATAGAGCTTTGCTCAAATCTGCTGCAGCTCCTGGAAGTCATAAAACCATAAAGCACTTCCCTTCTTCCTATAGGAGCTAATAAACCATACTTCTTACAGACATTCTGTCTCTGGATTCAATCACAACTGTGAGATAACATATTTATGGCCTAGGCCCAGTATTTAATTACTTTACTATTTTTAAGTTTGCAATTAACCTCTTCTCTTCTGGTATCCCCTGTTAAAACATATACCAGCCACCAGCCTAGCAGTTCTGCTATATAGTTAACATCACTGACATTCCTTACCACTTTGAAGGGTCCCTCCCAAGCTGTCTGCAGCTTAATGTGCCTGACAGGAATGAGAGCTATCACCTGCTGTCTCACGGAATATTCTCTTGCTTGAGCATTCTGTCATACCAGACCTTTTTCTGCTGTTGGGCTCCTGCCAGGTACTCCTGGGCCAAGCCCATGAGCTCCCTAAGCCATGTCCTGAGGTTTAGGGCATATGCTGCAACAGACTCCTTGTGGGATTCACATTCACCCTCCCACTCATCACAAATCAAATGTAAAGGCCTCCTCACCCTATGCCCATATAGCAACTCAAAGGGTGAAAAACTTCTGGATTCCTGGGATACCTCTCTGTAGGCAAACAGCAGATGAGGAAAATATTTGTCCCACTCCCTCTCTTAAGCTGGTCTGCAAATGCCTGTAGCATGGTATTTAGTGTAGAATTTAACCTCTCCACAGGACCATTAGTCTGGGGATAGTAGGGGGATGTCTTTAGGTGCTTCACCCCACACTGCTTCCACAGCCAAGCCAGCAGGTCTAACATGAAACTGGAACCTCTGTCAGTCAATATTTCTCTTGGGGAACCAACCCTGCTGAAAAGCTCTAGCAAAGCATTTGCCACCTTCTATTCCTGGATGGAGGACAGAGCCACCACCTCAGGGTATCTGGTAGCATAATCAACTACCACTAGGATATACTTCTTCCTTGTGGAACTTGGGGTACTCAGAGGCCTCACAATATCCATAGCTACCCTCTGAAATGGCTCCTCAGTCACAGGCAAAGTCAAAGGAACTTTAAACTTGTCTGCTGCCTTGCCTACCTTTTGGCAGTGCTCACAGGTCCTGCAGTACCCTGTTACATTTCTTACAATCCCAGGCCAATAAAAGTTCTGCATAACATGTCTCTTGGTATGCTTTATGCCCATATAACCTGCAAAAGGAATGTCTTGAGATATGGCTAGAAGTGCCAGATGGTATAGTCTAGGCACTACCAACTGCTGTATTATCCCACCCTCTAGCCCTCCCTCAGTGGCCCCCTCCCTATACACTAACCCTTTGTTGCAGTATACAGGCTGCCCTTTTCCTTGAGGATCAGGTGTCTCCCTAGCTACTGCCCTCAAGCTTCTTAGTATGGGGTCTAAGCACTAAGCCTGTCTCAACTCTATCTTTGTGACCCTTCCCAGCTGCCTTCCACAGGAATCCTGGTATCCTCTGACAGCATTGCCTCACTGTCAGCCTGGATACTACCACTCACCTCTGCCCTTGCAGTCACTTTCCAAGGGAACATCAGTATCTACCAGCAGCTGTGGCTCACCTTCAGGATCACTGCTACGGGATAGCCTCCTCTCTGAAATAGCCACACTACCAGTTCTGGCTTTAGGTGTGGTGTCTGTCTGGGTCCCCCTGGCTACCAGACCCACATACCTGTCTCCAAGCCTAACTGCATGTAACTGCATGCACACGAGGTACTGCATTATTAAAATCATTCCCTATCAGGACATCTGTAGGGATATCTTCAAACACTCCTACTTGCGTGCTTCCTTTTCCACCCTCCTAATTAATATGAATGCTGGCCAAAGGCATTTGGAATGAGGTCCCTCCTAAAGTTCTGAATGGAGTGGACTGCCCAAGCAAGTACTGCTCCTGTAACCACTGCAGGCTTCAATGTGGCTATGTCAGAGGCTGTGTCTCTCTTAACATTGGCCTTTTTTCCATCCACTAAGATAGGATATAACCTCTTGTGATAGTTTGGTTCCCCTGTTGTCTCCAGACAACTTACCTTTGGCATACTGTTATTCCCACTTGCTGGCTTCCCCACCTGTTGTTCCCCGCCTTGCCTCCATGGATATCTATAAAATACATGGCCCCACTAGTTACATTTAAAAAAATTAAATCTTGATCCTGGCCGTGAACCTGAACTAGTGGCTTCCCTGTTACTGGTGGACTCTACTGGGGGGGGGTTTAGGCTGCCTACCATAGGTTCCCTTATATCCATGTGCAGCACTGGGTATCTCCTTCCAGTGCAGTGATGCCTGCTTGCTAAGTAGAGATCCCTTTCTTCCCCAGATCATCTGCAGAGTTACATTCTCTGCCTGCCAACCAGATTCTCATATCCTTAGGCAAAATGCTAAGAGTTGCTCCCTCACCAAAAGGTCTGCCAGCCCTTCAAAAGTTGTGACCTGACATCTACTCACCCACCTATAAAAATAAGTGCTTAACTCAGCAAAATAATTACACACACTTTCATCTGCCTTGTGTCTATACTCATGAAACTTTTTTCGAAGCTTCAGGTGTTAACTTAAAGCATTCATGTAAACATTTCTTTACTTTTTCATTGTTTAAACAATCAATATCAAACAGTTTCGAAACAGCACTTACAGCTTTACCGTGGAGTAAGGGGGGTCAGGAACCATACCCAGAGCCCTTGATCAACATTACACTGTTTGCATACTCTTTCAAAGATATCAATAAAACTACCAAAATTATTACTCTCTATAAATTGTGGAAATAAATTACTGACCTTTATTGCTTCTTGTAGTTCGCTTATTCCCTTCCCCTTTATCTCCATGACCCTGGCAAAGAGTCAGCATCTCCTTCTCATGTTGATGCTGCTTCTCATTTTCTTCAGCCTTTAAATGCTGCAGTCTCTCATTTTCTTTGGCCTCTGAATGCAGTAGTCTCTGCTGATTTTAATTCCATCTGTTTTGCCTGCCGCAGTCTTTCTGCTGATTCTGATTCTATATGTTTGGCCTCCAGTTCACGTCTCTTTAACTCCAGATGGATTTTTAAGCCCACTGAAAAAAAAGGTGAACTGGCCTGTTTCTGAGGACTGCAAATTCCCATCACCAGAATGGTTGTCCTCCTGGTTGCTGATCTGAGCTGTGACTAAGGCTGAAATAATTTCCTCTTTAGTCAGGTTGGCATACACCAGTCCTTTCACTTCAAACACCTTGGCCAACTGGTTCTTTGTCAGCTTGCTCTAATCCTCTGCTGACATCTTTGCCTGCTTTCTCTGACTAAATGAAACTAACAAAAAATAAATAAATAAAATTTCTGTGACATGAAACTCTGAATGTTTACCGTGTGACTGAAAAGAAAATGCACACCTTTAGTGACAACTGCTTACAGGCTACAGAAGTTCAATATTCACACCACTGCTCACCAATATGTGACATCCCCACTCTGGGCCAGTAATCAAGCAGCCTGAATCCTCACCACTGACAGTGGAGAAGGACATTCACTTGGAACAAAAATGGATACACTCAGTATTTCCAGATGCAGACCTCTGCATCAAACACAATTTCCCTTAAACGCATACAGGGAACACACTCAGCCTGTGGTCTGGGTTTCTCTAACTGTGTCCCTCCAGGTCTCCAATAAGACTCCTCACTGGCACAGATGTAGGGTTAGGTCCTCAGCTGAGTGTCCAAGCCAAGTCCTCCAGTACCCTCTCTGTGAAACCAGTGCTTCATGTCCCTGCTCCAAGTAGCTGACACGCACTGTTTGAGATGTAATTTTCACATACACAAATGCATAGGAAAGGCTAAAACAGATTACCCCCTCTACCAACTTTGCTCAGACTGTAAGGTAGGGTAACTGCCACCAGTCACTTACTATAAGGCTCTTAAAAGGGTATCCAATTATTCTGAGTGAAATTAGTATTAATACAAATGGTAATGTTGACCAAACAGCAAGGCTATCAGGAGTGGCCAGAGTTATCACTAAATAAAAATATGCAAATACTCTCAAATCTTAAATATTTTTCTTAAAGGACCAGCCAAAATGAGAATTTTAAATATATGTAATGATAAATAATAAAAGAACATAAAATACTAAATATCTATTCACAGTAAACACCAAATTTTCATTCACATGAAATATTAAAAATAACAGTTAGAAAGATTCATACAGTTACAGAAAAACAATACTCAACTATTCTAGTTATATTTTCCTAACTGATTTAGAGAATTACTATCCCTGGGCACTTACTAGCGCAAGGCAATATGAAGTGGGTGAGTGGTCCTTGTTGTCAGATCCTAGACAGAATACAGAATACTGAGAGTAATCTCCTACTAATATCTGAATATTATTTCTGGTTTACAGAATGACATCACACACATCTGGATATCTGACACTGTTTCCCACACTTACCAACACTAGAAGCTGCCATGAGTTTAGGACCTATGTGTTACCATACACACAGACAGAGCTTTGCTCAGATCTGCTGCAGCTCTTGGAAGTAAAAAAAAACTTAAAGCAATTCCCTTCTTCTTACAGGAGCTAATAAACCATACTTCTTACAGACATTGCATGTCTGGCTTCATTCAAAACTGTGAGATAAAATCTTTATGGCATAGACCTAGTGTTTAGTTTCTTTATTATTTTTTAAGTTTGAGATTAACCTCCTCTCTTCTAGTATTCTCTGTTAAAACATATACCTTTAATTCAGTTACAATATTACATGTACATTTCTTTTCTTTTCAACAGGGCACACTACTGATACATTTTAACGCAAGCAGCTTTACAAATACATTTTCAAAATAAGCATCTATACAAATCAGTTTGATATACAAATGGCATATTATTCTTAACAAAATTCCATTTAGCTGTGCTGGCTTGTTACACATCCACTGCCCTACTTCTGGCTTGGCTGGCCGCACCTCCTATCATCACAGCATCTATCAGTAGCAAAAGGAAAAATATCAAGAAGTAGAAATCATCAGTGAGTAGCATATACAGAGTACACTTGTAATTTACTACAAAGGCAAAAAGCAAGCTTTCAGCTGTAGCATAATGGATTAAAAATATAAATCATGCTTTAAAAAACTGTACTAGGACAATAAAAATTAAAATTAAAAAATCTGAAAATGTAACTTTTACTATTTTTGAAACAAATTTGAAATACTTGATTGCATGTGTTTAATGAACACTTGCAAGGGGTAAGGGATAAGAGTCCAAGGCACTAGTGTGCATAGCTCTAGTAACCCCCCTATCAAGTTTACATTCAAAGCTATATGCAACATTCCGGTGTTTGAAAGTAAATATTAAATTCTTATTTTGCACTTCACTTAATGTATTATTATATTACAGAAAATGGAGCAGTACCCTAAATCACCAGTTACACTGCTTTCTTCTTCTGCCACTGTAGACCAACCTGCTTTACCTATGCATGTGAGTGAATGAGGAGAGAAAAGGATAATAAAAAGGGTTATGCACATAGTATATACAGAGATAAGACTGACAGAGAGACAGATGGGGGTCTGTTTAAGAGATGAGGGTCTCTTCAGCCAAATGGCTAGCCATAAAACAACAATCTAACCCACTTTTAGGATCCTTCCTCTACAAACTACTCCATCTCAAGATATTTACACCCCTTGCAGCTAGACCATAAAAAACTCCTCATACAACCCGAGACACAAGTCACACCAGCTCTCATTACCCCCAGAACCAAATTCCACAGAACTGCACATGCTTTCTCTTCTCAGGCACCTGCTCTTTGGCAAGCTCTTCTCATCAACATTAATGAAATCAACGCTTATTCCAAATTCAGAATTTCTTGCTTCAACACAAGACATATTACCTGTCTTCTCTTCTTTCAAGATTCACTGAAAATTGACCCACTTTAGAAACTAATGTATGTATTGTACATTACACTCTGCTTGATTGTAAATTATGCTGTGTTTGTTTACTGGAATGTATATACACAGTTTTCTATGTAATGAGTCTGAACTATTCTGTTATTGCTTAATTTCTGGAGGGGGGGTCTGAAATATTTTGTGTTTCACCTGAGCTGAGTTTGAAATTGATCAGTATTGGTCAGTGCACTACCTTGGTAAACAAATATAAATAAATAAATGAATACGTAAATAAAATAATATGAGAGGGAGCTCTTGTCAAATTTGGGTGCTGGCAGAGAGAAACTGTGGTTAGTGCAGTATAGCTTTGTTCTGGTTATTTGATGAGTTAGCCCTGACAGGGCTTGCCTTCTGAGGCTGTAGCTGAAGGAGATAAGAATAAGTTTCATAGAGGGGGGGTGAGATTGGCCTTATGCATCAGTTTAAAAAGTGGGCATCACAGTGAGTGGTCAACTTCTTGCTTTATGGACAGCTGGTTGGCCTTTTTATTAAGAGACAGTGGTGTTCTTGCTTGAGGGAGCTGGCTATGAAGTTGCAGATTTTGCAGAATAGGGACTGAAGTGTTCAGGAGTTTTTTTTTTTTTTTTTTTAATGCTTTGGGTATTAGTAGTAGCCATATTCTGTCTGGGCAAATAGTACACCTTCAAACTTTGTGGTTCTAGCAGGGGGTTGGTAAGGCAGTGGGGTATTTTCCAGGCCCAGAATAAAAGATTGGTAACTTTTCATCTAGTTTTCAATGTGAAAAACTAGAAGTTCAAGATTTAGTCTAGCCACATCCCTATGTATATTTTTGGTTGAGGTCGTTTCAATGGGAAGGTTGCTTTGTTCTCTAATTAAGTGTGATAGTGTTTTTAGATGTTTTATTTGCCACGGTGGTGCAGCGATAGCGTTGTCACCTCACAGCAAGAGGTTCTCCTGTTTGATTCTCGCCTGCAGCACCTTCTGTGTGGAGTCTGCATGTCCTCCCTGCAGTCGAGTGGCATTCGAAGGACATGCGTGAATCGGCATGCCTTCGTTGAAGGTTGGGCGTCAAGCTGGCACCTTGGCACCTTAAAAATCTACTGCCAATCATTAGCGGACCAGAGTTCCGCTGTGGCAACCCCTAACCGGGAAAAGCCAAAAGAAGAACAGCAAGTGTTTTTAGATGTTTTGTTGGTTGCTGAAAAGCACAGGTGTAGATCAGGTTATGTAGGAGATTTCTGGAAGTCAGCTAACAGATGAGAGTCTGAAGGTCTTGGAGTTGTATTTCTAGTTTCCACTAAATGCAGGAAAATTAACATGAAGTAAAATTTTAAGCTTCAATATGTATTATCAATTATGTGTTCATAGATTTTCTTAAAATCAAGTTGCAAAGGTCCAGAAATGAATATCAGTGTAACTGTTTGGACTGTACATATTTAATTTCATTGTATAAAATTCCAGACCTGATATCTTTTATATATATTGAACACCGGTGAACTTGTTTTTTGCTCGTTTGTATTTAAAATCATAAAGTTATGTGAAAAGTGAACATGAAATACTGATATGTTGTTAACATTAATCAATGACCATATATATAGCTACAGAGATTCTTTACACCTCAGAATAAAGAGATAGCTTTTCTGCCTGCATGTATGAAAGTAATAAATTACATTGTGAATTCACAGGGCAATCATTTTCAGAGAAGAAAGTATTGTACTTAAATCTAAGGCCAGAATCATGTACTAGGTCTTTTGTTAGCACAGGATGTGATTCAACAACTGTAGTGTGATGCATCTCAGCTATTTGGTTTCCAAAAAGCAACTTTGCACTGTTTTGCTCTCTGTTATTCTGATTTAGCTGGCTTTTGTAGCTGTAATACTCTTTTAAGTTTGTAAAGAATTGATAACAGCAATTCATTAGTTTAAGGAATGGCAAAACTTCTGTCCACATTCTAGATCATGTATCACTGACAATACCTCACTGTTTTATTTTATTCTTCCAAATCCTGTTAGAATAAGGTATAGTTCTGTCAAGAATGAAAATCAGTGTATTCCAAGGTGCGCATTAGCTGTATGGTCCATAATTAAAATATCACACAGAACAAAGAGTCCATTGAATGTCTTTCAATATGTCATTGATGATTTTTGCTGAGATAACAAATATAATTCCAAATACGTGGTACATATACTAGTATAAACAGCTATGCGTTTCACATTAAATTTCCTAGATATGGTCCCACTGGCCCTGGTTTTCAATTATTAAGGAATTCCCAATATTATTCTAGCATGTCCAAAGGTCAGTTGTCAATCTCCTCTCCGGTCCAGCTGGTGAATCTGGGAATCTTGAGGCAATGTTACAACTGCCTCATGTACACAGACAACCCTCTCCTCCTCTCAACAAATTCCAACACATGTGAGAGATGCAACCATATAGCCAAACTGGAGGCTAAGCTCTCTCAACTCAGTACTGGCATAACCAGTCAGGAGAAGAAGGAAACCACACTCACAACAATTCCAGTCTCACATAGACCTACCACGACAGCAAACCAAACACATAATCACACAAAAACATACTCGGAGGCTCTAAATAAAGATCTGCCGAAGCAGCAGAGACCTCCAAAGCAGACACCCAAGCAGCCGCTACCCCAAAACAAAACACGTGCAGCACATATCTCACAAAGCCAGTGTGCCAAACAGTCACAGCCCTTAAGAATAAACAACACACCTGATACACTTGTAATAGGTGACTCTATCGTCAGGCACACTGACGTCCCGCTCACCAGGATGAACAAGGAGAGGGTCACGGTGAGCAGCCTGTCGGGCGCTAGGATCCGCCACATAACCCAAGCACTCAGGTCACTCCAAGGCAAGTACAAATATGACTCAGTCATTGTCCATGCTGGTGTGAATGACCTGAGACGTACCTCCCTGGACTACATGAAAAGAGACATAAAGGAGCTCTCTGAGCATGTAGCCCAGGCCAGTATGACCCTGACCTTGAGTAGCATCTTACCCTCACCAAGAATGATGCCACAATATGAAGACAAGATGATCAATTTCAACAATTGGCTTAAGTACTGGTGTCATTCAAAGGGGATCCAATGCCTGTCAGCTTGGGATGATATGCTCGACAAGCCACGATGCTTCACTAGGGACGGCTTGCACCTGTCACCCTGGGCTTTAGGATATTGGCAAAGGCTCTTGCTACCCCATAGTGCCTTTTAGGCAAGGCTCAAAAGACAAACCCACCTCCATAGATATCACAAGGGATAAGAAACTAAGAGTAATGCTACTCAACGCCAGAAGTCTAAACCTCAAGATGCACACACTCGAAACTCTCCTTAGCATGGAGAACATCGATATCTGTGCAGTAACAGAAACCTGGTTCAGGGCTCCTGAGAGCACCCCAGCACTACCAGGTTATACCTCATACCATGCTTTTCGGCCCCAAAACTTGGACTGAACCACAAAAGGAGAGGGAGTATCTATATTCATCAAATATACCCACACCTCCAGGTTGGTGGCAAAGCATGAAGCATCAGAGACTATCCATGTGCAACTAACAGTGGGTAAAACTGCCTTCCAGTTTATAGCCTGCTACAGACCACCCTCCCAAACCCAGGAACCCCACTCGGCCTTCCTGAGAACACTGGAAAATATGAAGGTCTCTCCAAACACCATTATATTGGGCGACTTCAACTACCCAAACATAGACTGGGAGCATTACTCTAGCTCCAACACCCTAGCCCAAAGGTTCCTAGAATTTATAAACTCAAATGCTATGGAACAACTTGTTACCACTCCCACAAGAGGGGAAAACATACTGGACCTGATCATCACCAACATGGGGACTCTATGCTCCAGACCAGAAGTGTATCCCTCACTGGTAAGATCAGACCATAAACTAATCTCACTGGATATTCACATCCCGACCCCACCCCCTGCCCTGAAAACCACAGTGAAAAACTTCTCTAAAGCAAATTTCACACTCCTCAAGACTGAGGTGGAATCCTTCAAAGCCCCCGGGCCTGTGGAAAATATGGCCCAGACCGCAGAATCCTTTATAAACGCATTCTATGAACACCTTCAGGAATACATGGATCATGCGATCCCAAATAAAACCAAGACCCAATCCTCCAAAGGCAGACGTCCTGTCTGGTGGACCCCAGCCATAAACAAACTATACAATAGAAGGAGGAAGCTACTAAATGACAGAGCAAAATCCCAAAAAGGGAAGGCATCACTGATCAGTATTAGCAAAAAACTACGGGCACACATAAAATTGTGCAAGGCCAGTTGAGAGAAAAATTGCACAGGACACTAAGGATAATCACAAGGCTTTCTTTAGTTATGTTAGGAACCTGGGTGGTAATTCCCAGATATGCTCAGAATTAGTCCAAAATGACAAAAATACACGAACCCACAGACATTGCCAACATCCTAGCTGACAGGTTCAGCGCAAACTTCTCCCACCCTCCCCACCAAAAGGGCAAATATCTATCCCAGCAGAGTGCTGCCCCCCTGACATCTCAGATGCTCAGGTAAGAGCCGCCCTCTCCAAAGCAAAAAACACAGCATCAATGGGACCAGATGGTGTCCCTGGCTGCGTCCTACATGAACTCCAAGAAGAGCTAAACCCAAACATAAAACTACTGTTCAATCTCAGCCTTACTACAGGATATGTGCCCAAAGAGTGGCGTACAGCAACAGTGGTCCCTCTCCATAAAGGTGGTGCCTCAACGGATCCTGGAAACTATCACCCCATAAGCCTGACTAGCTTGGTCTGCAAAGCTATGGAAAGGATCATCATGGAGCTCATAAATAAAGATATTGGGGACCTACAAACACTGGATCCTACCCAGTTTGGCTTTAAGGGCAGATCCTGCCTCTTAAACCTGGTTGATTTCTTTGAAACAGTCACCAAGGCCATTGACGAGGGGAAGGTGGTCCACACAGCCTACCTGGACCTCGCAAAAGCCTTCGATACAATACCCCACTCGGGCATTATAGATAAGCTCACCAGCTTAAATATAAACCCCTATGTCACTAGATGGATTGCAAACTGGCTCAAGGACAGAACCCACATGGTTAGAATTGCTGGAGCCATGTCAGACTCCAAACCAGTTACAAGTGGTGTCCCACAAGGCTCAGTCCTGGGACCTCTCTTGTTTGGTTTATATTTCTCGGAGGTACAGGCCAACACGGAAGGACTGTGGCTGACCAAGTTCGCAGATGACTGCAAACTGGGTGCCATAATCGACTCTCCAGCCGACACAAGCATCCTCCAAAAGGGCCTCATAGAAACAGACAACTGGTGCCAGAGCCATGGCCTCAAGCTAAATGCCAAAAGTGTATAGTCATCCCCTTTGGCAAAAACAAAGTGCCCACAAATTACCACATATGTGGTAATCCATTAAGTACAGAAGAAGTAATTAGGGACCTGGGGACCCAAGTTGATAGCAATCTCTCATTTGACAACCACGTGGCCAAAGTGGTTAGAAAAACATTTTATATAGCCCACCTAATCATGAAGGGATTCACATCTAGATCAGGGGAGGTCATCATGCCTCTTTACTCATCCCTCATCAGGCCCATAATTGAGTACAATGCCCCTTTTGGGATGTACCTTACTAGACACCTGCAGCAACTGGAAAGACCCCAAAAGTACCTCACCAAGAGGATCAAAGGGCTCAAACAGATGCCATATGCTGCCCGGTTAAAGAAACTCCAGCTCTACTCAGTGGCATACCGCCTGTTCAGAGGCGATCTGTGCCTGACATATAAAGCCATGTCCAACCCGGAATTAATGGACATGCTGCACCTCAGAAAATCTAAATCCCATCGAGCTATGCGCTCGAGAGACTTGAACCTCAGCACTGAAATAAATAGGACATGCTGGAGGGACAGATTCATAACCCAGAGGCTCCCTTCACTCTCGAATAAAATCCCAGTCCAGGTTAGGCAGAGTCCTTCATTGACTCTCTTCAAGAGGAATCTTGATGAGTGGATGGGAGATCATAGGTTTACCCCGGGTATCACTTCTGTGTCACTGTTAGACAGAGGCACAGTATACTAACCTCAAAAAAGGGCATAGCAAAATAAATTTAAAATGGGTGGCGAAAGCCAAACACATTCTGGCTAGGCTTATAAATGCCCTAGGGCAGATAGCCTAGTATGAACCTATGAACCTATGAACATGTCAAATGATTGCCATGCACAATTACAGGTGAAAAATTTTAGCAAAGAAGAATGTCTCAGAATATATTCCTAAAAATAGAATGTTTTATTAGAATGATATCAGTGTATATTTACATGATAAGGGCTTTATCAAGATTTTTTATTGTTTTACAAGTAGATTAAATGGACTACCTTAGTCCCTTTTCAGTTATGACCTAGTAACAGAAAAACATAATTTTATAGTTTGACACATAGTAAGAGTAGTATACTTACTTTGTAAATCATATTATCTATCGATATGGTCAGAGTGGCAGCAAGCTGAGCAGGGCAGACCAGATTTTTCACTATTCACTACTTGTAGTAAAGTTGGTTTATACTTTGATTTCCATTTTCTAGTAACTGCTTTTTGGAAGCCACCATAATTTGACTTAGCAAAGCCTTACTATGTCTAGGCAATTCCAATTCTGTATCATAGCCCAAAAAATAATTTCCTTAGTTACACCAAATGGCTCACCCAGTATCTCTGACAGAGCAGTCATGCTGCAGTAGTCTTAAGACCCTATAATATTATAGCATCTCTCTCAAGATCTTTCTGGTTACATGACTACACATATTTACCATGTCCACAAAACAAAGGTAGGCCATACTAGCAAAAGTGCCTCTCTCCTGGAGAATCCATTGAGGGACAAAGACTTGATCATCTGCTGTAATGATTGGAAAGATTCTGCATTACTTCCAGCACCTTGGGGCAGGTACTCTCAAGGAGTTTGAAGAGCATAATTATACACACACACACACACACACATATATATATATATATATATATATATATATATATATATATATATGTAAGGGTCTACTACTGGAGATCAAAATTACACTATTTCGAAATCCAGTAGTAGATGCCCACTAACGTGAAAGTGCACTTTCGCGAACACCACTAGAACGAACAGGCAATCTCTTCCACTGTGGTGTGGTAGTTACGGACCTTAGGGTTAGGGCTTGGGTCAAGGATAGTGGATAGCCCTTGTAGGTATCCACTATCCTTAACCCAAGCCCTAACCCTAAGGTTCGTGACTACCACACCACAGTGGAGGACATAGGTCCATGACTACTGCACCATGGAGGACATACAATTTCCTCCACTGTGGTGTGGTAATCATGGACCTTAGGGTTAGGGCTTGGGTTAAGAATAGTGGATAGCTCTACTAGCTATCGACTATCCTTAACTTAAGCCCTAACCCTAAGGTCCATAACCATTTGCTCAAGTGGTGTTCGCAAAAGTGCACTTTCGGTGAAGTGCACTTTTGTGTTAGTGGGCATCTACTACTGGATTTCGAAATAGTGTAACTTCGATCTCCAGAAGTAGACCCATATATATATATATATATATATATATATATATATATATATATATATATATATATGTATATAAAAAAATCCTGTTCAGATGCTTGAACTACCAACATTTTGAAAATCATATGGCCAGGGACCATATGATCAAATGTTTTGAAACTTCGAACATAAAAAAAAATGAAAACAAAAAAAAATTTCTTTTATGTTTTTGCAAGCCCCCCTGTACCCTCCACACACCCTGCTAATTAAATATACCAACTCCTAGATTTCATTACAGTGAAGAAAACAGTAAATTTCCTGTTCCATGCTGTACAGTGATCTCCATTCAGAACGTTTGAAGTTTCAAAACCTCGATCATATGGTCCTTGACCATATGATTTTTGAAGTTTTGAAACTTCGATCATCTGAAGGGACCTATCTCTCTCTCTCTCTCTATATATATATATATATATATATATATATATATATATATATATATATATATGGGTATAGGACTATTCACTGAAAGCACATTTCACTGAAACACATTTGACTGTGCACAATTCACTGAAAAAGGTCATATATAACTTTCAGTGAAATGTGTTTCAGTGAATTGTGTTTTCAGTGAATTGAGCTTTCAGTGATTTGTGCACAGTCATTTGAGTTTCAGTGAATAGTCCTAGTCCCATATATATATATATATATATATATATATATATATATATATATATATATATGAAATACATTCTCCTATCCCCTTTTGAAAGTATTGTCTTCATATTCTATACTGTACTGAAAAGCACATTAACCATAACTATTATATTATTATACTATATTATAGCTAGTGGGGTTTGACTTTATTGACCTGAAATTGTCCATTAAAATGATGAAACAAATCATGGGCATTCAGAAATGACAATTTGCTGAAACACCTGTTGTTCGTAAGGATAATTTGCATATATCCCATGTGCCTCTGATACAAGAGGTTTGGGAGGTCACTCAGTGGAAGTTCTAGCTATGCTGGAGTTTTCATTTTGTTTTTACTGATTTGGTTTTTCAGTGACCTTCTCACAATATAATTTGTATAATTCATGAGACAGGGACTTATAAATGGTAAGTTGAAGATTTTGTGTGAAAATGTCAGTAATCATTGAAGTTATAAGTGTTTATCAATTTAAAAGTATGCCACAAAAATGCTGAAATCAGTTTTCCACTAGTAAATTAAGCAAAGATGTATAACTTCATCATTTCTGAATATTTTGTTATGAACATTTTCAGTATTCCATATTTGAGTTTAACCTCATGAGTTGTGCAGCTGTCCTTTTACAGTTCTGTCAGAAAATATAATTTTGCATACAGTTAACAAAACATTTTGAACAGAATTGCATGATAATCTCTTATTTCCTAAAATGTAGAACTTAAAATGGCTTGCTAAAAATCTGATGTGAAATGGTAAGTGTAAAAAGTGTTTGTTAAAGCAATATTAAAGAAATATTAAAGAAAAGTAAGAAAGAACATTAGGGACTATTTTTCTGACAAACACAAAAAACATGCAAAAACATCCTATAAAAATTAAAACACCATTCTATAATTCATACGGAGTTACACTTATTGGTAGCATGTATAACTACGACTAATGATTCTGTTTTATTAGACCCAATGCTCCTACTACTATTGGGACTGTCTGGGTATCTTTATTCCACATTGCTCTTGTTTCTGCCTGCAAATCCTGATATTTTATGACTTTGTGTCCCTCTGTATATGAGACACTGTAATCATTAGGTGTAGCAATTTCAAAGGTTAGTGCTACTTTTGTCCTTTTTCGTAGACTATTATATCTGGTTTTCTCTTACCTATTATTTCAGCTGTTGGTAATGGATGATCCCATGTGATGTGCACTTTATAGTTCTCTATAATGCTTTGAGGTTCGTGTTCCCAATGCTTCTTAGCTACTTATATACTGTAGTGTTTGCACAATCCCAAATGCAACAATCTCACCACATTATTGTGCCTTTCAGTATATAGGCCCTCTTTCATGAGTGTATCATGTCCAGCAACAAGATGTGCAACTATTTCCAATTCTTTTTTATAGGACCTGCATTTGTCTGTTTCTCCCATATGTTCAATGGGCTTTGTAAAGCAATGTGTACATAGTCCACTATCCTGGGCAGCCATTATTATATCCAATATATGGATGTACAAATATATGAGGTTGGCATAATGGTCAATGTGTTTACCTGACAGACACAAAGTACAGGGTTTGATTCTTAACTTTGAAGAGAACTTGGCTAGGCTTAAAATGGCATGTAAGGGCAGCTAACCTAATATTTACCCAAGAAGAAGAGGTGTGACAGGTATTATGATACTTCTGCATTTCAGGCACAGGGCTTAATGTACAGTGGTTCAAGGCCAAATTAGACATGGAAGTGATCAGACTATAAGACTGGTTCCATTACCAAACCCAAAGTCTTCACATCCAATAGAAGATCAGGTATAATGCATGTCCTCATTTATATTGTGTAGAGGTAGTAATGTGATCAAAACCCAGTGCAATCTGCAATACAATTATTACTATTTTTTTAGCACAAGCTACCAACTTGTGTTCAACCCAGATGTTAAAGTCATACAAAATGAGAAGGTTCTAGTAACTAAGCACAGACACAGTGAGGAAACTGGGAAACTCTTTTCAGAAATGTCACAACACTGTGTCAATGGTAGATGAGGAGAAATCTACAGATTTTACCTGCTGCTTGGGAAAATTGGCTAGGCATAACATGCCCCCATGGGTCATTAGCCTAATATTGTACTATGATACTATAAAGACATACTGAAACATGTTGATGTTCCTAGATGTGACCTTGGTTATCTGTAACTTGGAGATAAAGCAGATGGTCCCTACCTTCTAATCCTGTCTAGGGCACTGAACTACATGGACCATGATGGAATAGAAGCACTACCACTTGGAGGTTGACACTGTCATCAAGTTAAGTCTTTAAAAAAAGCATGTCTGATACCATGCAACAGATCCAAAAATAGTTTGAGGTTTGCTGTAGCTAGACCTTGCTTTGGTTTATAGCACTCTATAAGAGGCTATGAGGAGATGGATCGTTGTCATCTGCCACTTAAGAACATGCAGAACTCTGGATACTTCTCAGAGGAAGAATGAACACGATTTGCTTAAGCCATTTCACCCTGGATTGGATTTGCAATGTTGAGAGACAACTATGAGAATATACTTTTGGAGGGGTGACATGACTCATACAACCACCCCCATGTCTGCATAAACTTAATGTAGATTCCACGTAATGAACTAAAGAGGAAGAAGCCTAGAGGATAACTCCAGATGACAGAAATAAAATTTAAACATGAGACTAAAAATGCCTAGCTAAATAAAACCAAAGCAGGCTGAGAATTTCTGAATCTGTTATCAAATTGCAATACATTTAAATTTGAGCAGATCCTTCTTTAGGAAAATACTTTTCTAAAATTTGGTGCAGCATTTAACCACAAATTCATACATTTAAGTGATCAGGTACATAAACTCTTTATAAAAGCTTAACTTTTTAATCATCTTTACTTTATTCACATTTCATATAAAGTATAAACATTTGCCTTTCTCAAACTTTCAAATTTCCTTGTATAATGATGTCCTTCAAGGATGCATCTGCAGTCCTAACATATGGGTTGTCCTGCCTCAGGCAGCCCTTCGGTCGGCCGGATTCCAAAGTCTGGGTCTGGCCTCGGCTGATGTCACACTTCACCCGACGTCATAGCTGCTGTGAATTGGGTATAAAGGCATCAGCCGACGCCATTTTCCTCAGTCTTTCTTGCCGCGCGGTGCCCGAAGCAGAAGCTGTTCGCAAGTGCCGGTCGGTCAGATCCAGAGATTTCTACTACGAAGACTTCTAAAAAGCTAAGTACCCCGTTGGGGACTCTTTCTTGCCTCAGCCGATGTCAGAAAAAGTAAATAATTGTTTAACTTGTGGGAAACAAATACCTCATAAGGATTTCCACTCTTACTGCCTTCCTTGCTTAGGCCCAGACCACGACGTATCAGCTTGTCTAGCCTGTGCTTCCTTCAACCGACGGACACTTAGGCGTCGGTCGGAGTTTGCAGAGGAGTTGTTTGGTCCCCCTTTTGCTTACAAAATGCCGTCGGAGACCGACCTCACAATTAGCTAAAAGCGTAAGGAAAAGGACCGACACTCGCGGTCCGCGGTTTCGGCCGAAACCACGGTTAAGCCAACCGCGAGTGTCTTGGTTTCGGCCGAAACCGAGTCCACGGTTCTTCCTTCGGCCGAAAGCTTGCCTCCGATAGCCGAGGCCTCACACAGCATGGCTGAATCCGCTACTGAACTTACCCCTGCTGTAGCAGGCTCCCAGGATTTATCAGATACTATTCCTTTAGACATATCTACTCCTGCACGTGGAGCTGCTAGGCCCCCTGCATCTATGTCTATCAAGGCTTTTTCCTAGGGCTAAAGCAGCTAAATCTTCTAAGGCCTTGCCTGCTAAAACCCCCTCACACAGGCCTTCCTCCAGTTCCCAAATGCTCAGCTTGGCTGAGGATCTCATTTCTTTGATCAGGGGATCCCAACCTCACCCAGACAGGGCCTCTCAACCCCCCCAGAGAAGAGGCCCAGAGCAGAGCCCCCAGATCCTGTTTCTACAGACTATTCCTTGGATGATTCAGAAAACTCAGGTCCTCCAGAAGGCCCATATTCTCCTTATGAGGATTCTGATGTAGAAGACTCCATTCCTTCTGCCTCTCCTCCTGAGGAATTTTCTTTTGGGGAAACCTTGCATGCTATGAGAGAGCATTTTCAATGGCAGGGCCAGGATTTTTCAGATTCAAGGAAAAGGCTAAGGACTTTTTTACATTTACCACAGCATAGGCCTTTAGCCATTCCTCCAGTACTTACAGTTGTTGATGATGCTTATAATGATGCTTGTACTGCCCCTGACTCTCTTCCCCTGGCCCCTGCCAAGCCCGACAGATATTACAGGGTCCCGGACGCACACTTTCACTTGTATAAGGCTCCTATTGCAGATCCTGAAACCATTTCACAGGGCCCCAAAGCTGTAGCAGCTGCCCCTGCCAAAACGCTGCGCCCCAGTGAAAGAGAATCTAGAGCATTAGAGATGGGGTAAAAAAGTTTATACTGCTGCTACTCTTTCGGCTAGGGCCTTAAACTGTCAATTCCACATGATTCAGTATCAGGAATTTTGTTAGACCAGCTAAATAAAAACTGTCCTCTCCTGAACCTATAGACCGTAAGTCCCTTCAGGATTTGGTACATAACACTCAGCAGGTCAGTAATCATTCCTTAAAATGCGGCTATGATGCACTGGAGGCTTCCTTTAGATCAGCTATGACTGGAACAGTGATTAGAAGGCATGCCTGGTTAAAAGAACAATCCTTACCAGACCATGTAAAGTCAAAGCTTCTAGATGCTCCCATGGAGAAACAAAGTTTGTTTGGCTCCCCTGCACAGCAAGTGCTAAAGAAGGTAGAAGAAAAAGCAAAATCTGTCCAAACAGTCCAGGATTTCTTACAGGTCCAGCCTCCAAGGTTTAGTAGAAATTGGCCTTCGAAGAATTGGTCCTTTCCAGACACCTCCAGAGCACAGAGAGGCAGAAATAGGCGCCCAAGAGGCAGAGGTCAATCCAGAGGTGCCTACAGGGGACGTCAGTGGCAGCCTAACAACCAGGGAAGTACTGCCACAGATTCAGCTACGACCACCTCCACAGGACAGACACAATGACTTGACTCTGATACCGCCTACCAGGGAACAACTGCAAGCACCCTTAGGCGGAAAGCTTGCCTTATTTTCCGTAAACTGGCATTACATTACAGGAGACAAATGGATTTTACAGACAATAGACAAAGGATACAGGTTTCACTTCCACACTCTACCAAAAAAGAGAGGAATGCCAAACCTACCACCAAACCAAAAACAAAGCTCTAGCACAAATCAACCACCTACTAAGGATGAGAGCTATAGAAAAGGTACCTATGGAACAAGGGCAAGGATTTTACTCCAGACTTTTCCTGGTACCAAGGAAAGAAAACCAATGGAGACCTATTCTCGACCTGTCCGCTCTGAACACATATCTCATTGTTCCAAAATTCAAAATGCTGACCCTACAGCAACTTCTTCCCATGCTGGGCAAGGAGTCTTGGCTGGTGACTCTAGATCTCAAGGAGGCATACCTGCATGTCCCTATACGACCAGATTGCAGAAGATACCTCAGATTTCTTGCAGGAGCAGAGCATTATCAATTCTCAGCATTGCCCTTTGGCTTATCTACTGCACCCAGAGTATTCACGAAATGCCTGGCATCAGTAATTGCTCATTGCAGGCTTCAGGGAATTCAAATTTATCCATACCTGGATGACTGCCTGATACAAGCGGACAACAAGACCAAATTAACAAAAGATTTGGAAAAGGTTATACAACTACTGCAAGCCCTGGGATACACAGTCAACATGAAAAAGTCAAGGCTGATACCATGCCAAAGGACAACATTCTTGGGTGCAGAACTGGACACATCAAATCAAATGGCATTTCTCACAGCAGAAAAGCAAAAGCAACTACCACTCTACTTCATGGCATTAACAACGCAGAACCAGCTTACAGCAAGGAAAGTCCTGCAAGCCCTGGGATACATGGCATCCTGCATAATATTGATTCCACATGCCAGGCTACATATGAGGAAGTTGCAATGGTACCTAAGGAATGTATGATCTCAACACAAGCACAGTCTAGAAGCCCAGATTCCAATAATTCCATGCCTGAAGCAAGAATTCCTGTGGTGGGCTCAGGCCTGTCAGTTGAACAGAGGTCTGCCTTCCACAAACCTCACCTAAGCCAGACTATCACCACGGACGCCTCAGACCTAGGCTGGGGGGCACACATGGTGGACAAGTGTATACAAGGCCTATGGACACAAGACCAGCTGAACCTACATATAAATCAAAAAGAGATGCTGGCAGTGAAACAGGCACTTCAGACATTCAGACCTTTTCTTCAACAAGGTCATTTGCTGATAAGGACGGACAACACCACAGTCATGTGGTATATCAACAAACAGGGAGGCACACACTCATATCCTCTATGCCGGATGGCAATGGACCTGTGGAATGTGGCCCTGAATCACAACATTCAACTACAGGCCAAATTTGTGCCAGGAAAAGAAAATTCACTGGCGGACACCTTAAGCATAACTACCACGGATGCCCACGAATGGATGCTGCATCCAGACATCTTCAAAACCATTACAAAGAAATGGGGACTACCAGAAATAGACCTGTTCGCATCCCCACACAACCACCAATT
This sequence comes from Protopterus annectens, assembly GCF_019279795.1. Lineage (NCBI taxonomy): Eukaryota > Metazoa > Chordata > Ceratodontiformes > Protopteridae > Protopterus > Protopterus annectens. The sequence goes on from NC_056735.1 coordinate 376,287,428, forward strand.
GAGGAAATTCTGCACAAGGGCATACCATCCACTGGCTTGGAAGGTGGATTCCCTATCCTTCAGTTGGGAAAACCTGACAGCATATGCATTCCCACCTCTTCCTTTGATGCACAAAGTGCTACTGAAGATCAAAGAAGAACACCCAAGGATCATCCTGATAGCTCCAGACTGGCCGAGGCAGCATTGGTACCCGCTACTGAGGAGTATGTCTCGGACACACGCATGGCCTCTACCTCTAGTTCCTTTACTTCTAACACAGAACAACTACAAGATCCTTCATCCAAACTTGAAAACACTGCAGCTAGCTGCTTGGAATATTACATAAAGCAAAATAACCCAGACTTATCTCAGAGGGTTAAAGACATTATCCTGGAGGCTCGCAGACCCTCCACAAGGAAGACTTATTCAGCCAAATGGAAAAGATACCTCATTTGGAGTGCAGCAAAAGGAGAAAATGTATCATTAGCAAACATAGCTAACATCCTGGAATACTTAGCAGAACTTTTCCACAATGGCCTGTCTTACTTCTCCATTAAGATTCATGCATCAGCAATTTCAGCAGAATACAACACGGATCCTCCAGTCTTCTCTCATCCTCTACTCAGGCAGTTTCTGAGAGGAATTAAAAATGTAAAGCCTCCAAGGAAGCCACCTTTGCCTACATGGGACCTTAACTTTGTGCTGGAAAAGTTAACACTCCCCCCTTTCGAACCAGCAGCAACAGCAGAATTACAGTTCTTATCGTGGAAAACTGCTTTCCTGCTTGCAATCACTTCAGCTAGAAGGGTTTCTGAATTACAGGCATTAATGGCAGTACAGCCCTTCCTTAACTTCCATCAGGACAGTGTCCTTGAGAACTAATCCTACTTTTATGCCAAAAGTGGTCTCCAGGGTATCATTGAACCAAGCAATCCACCTGCCAACATTTTTCCCCAACCCACAGAACAGGGGGGAAAGACTACTACATACATTGGATGTACACAGGCAATTGCGCTACTATCTGGACAGAACCAAGACCAACAGAAAGACTGACCAGCTTCTGGTAGCATATGCATCAGGAATGGAAGGAAAAGCAATTTCAAAACAGACAATCTCAAAATGGATAGGAAATTGCATTAGATTTTGTTACTCTTTTCATGGAAAGACAACTCCAGAAAACATCAGACCTCACTCCACAAGGCTACAGCCACTACTACAGCTTTCCTACGAAGAGTGGCTACCAAAGACATTTTAGAAGCTGCTACTTGGAGCTCCATGCATACATTTGCCAAGCATTATAATCTACCTTTATACTCCAGATCCCGAGCAGGTTTTGCAACTGCTGTTTTGCAAGGGATCTTAACTACACCATAATCATCTTAGTGCCTCCACCCCAGTTTGGCTATGGTATTCTACCCATATGTTAGGACTGCAGATGCATCCTTGAAGGACATAGTACAGTTTTGTACCTACCATAAATGTAGATGTCCGAGAGGTATGCATCTGCAGTCAGGATTACCCACCCTCCTTCCCCTCTGTGGTACTCCTAGGGTATTTGCCCATCTTGTAGCTAGCTGGGGGAATCTATTATGGTGTATTTGTTTGTATATATGTATATACATGTTTATATTGTTTGCTCTGTACTGTTTGGAACCATTTGCATTTATCCAAATTTAGCCTTCCTAGAGGGCACCTGGCATCTGGGGCAAGAAACACTGAGGAAAATGGCGTCGGCTGATGCCTTTATACCCAATTCACAGCAGCTATGACGTCAGGTGAAGTGCGACATCAGCCGAGGCCAGACCCAGACTTTGGAATCCGGCCGACTGAAGGGCTGCCTGAGGCAGGACAACCCATATGTTAGGACTGCAGATGCATACCTCTCGGACATCTACATTTATGGTAGGTACAAAACTGTACTTTTTACTTCACAGGAACACATATTCAGACATTTCCAAAACTGAAAATGGCTATTCAAGATTTTTGTTTTATATAATTGCTAAAAAAAGAAAGGAGTTCAATATATCCTCCACTTCCTAGGCAAACTGTTAAGCAAGACTATTTCAACAAGAATAACTTGCTACATTAATTAGCAGATCATAGCCCAGGAGTGGCCCCTCTAAGCACCATTGACTTTAATGGTTTGATTGTTTCTACAGGCTTGTACATCTGTGCTTTCTGTTCTGGAGAATTTAAAGTAAAAGAAAATGAAAACTGGGCAGTACTCAACTAGCAACTTAGGCAGTGGAGGAGGTAGGGAGGGAGAGCTGACAAAGAGCAGCTTTGCTAAATTACCCAACCCGGGATAGAAGGAATTCTGCCTATGATATAAACCCACCCCTGCTAATGTGGGGGTGCTGCAATCACATCTGGGGAAGGCTGTAGCTAGCTGACATTGCATGTGGTGATATCTATGACTTTATACTAAAATATCCTCCTCCCAGCATGCAGGGCCAAAACATCTGATGATGGGGACATGCTATGATCACATCTGGGGATGGCTGTAGCTAGCTGACATTATGTGCGGTGATATGTATGACTTTATACTAAAAATCCTCCTCCTTAACATGCAGGGCCAAAGCACCTGATGATGGGGATGTGCTGTAATAGCATCTGGGGATGGCTGTAGCTAGCTGACATTGCATGTGATGATATGCATGACTTTATACTAAAATATTTTCCTCCCAGCACGCAGGACTAAACCACCTGATGATGGGGATGTGCTGTAATTGCATCTGGGGATGGCTGTAGTTATCTGACATTGCATGTGATGATATGTATGACTTTATACTAAAAAATTCTCCTCCCAGCATGCAGGGCCAAAACACCTGATGATGGGGATGTGCTGTAATCACATATGGGGATGGCTGTAGCTAGCTGACATTGCATGCGGTGATATGTACAACTTCATACTAAAAAATCCTCCTCCCAGCATGCAGGACCAAAACACCTGATGATGTTGCAGGCTGCTCTGTTCCACTTACCCTGAGCAACCCTCCATTGTTGCAGTCCCAACTCTGGGGGATAGTACCAGAGACAAAAAGGAAAAAGTGGTGCAGGCAGGCATCTGATGGTCAGTTTGGGGGCATGCAAATGGGAGGGATGATTAAAAAAGAAAACTGGACAGACTGTCAAAATCAATTCTTGACAGGGAAGTACATATGCCAAATATGCTCTTCAGAATTTGTATAAGGCAGTGCAAGTTCCTGTATGAGTCAGTATTACCCTTTAGATGCACATATTCCTTACTTGTATGCAGTAGTCCACTTCCTTATCAGTTTACTTCAGACAGCAAGTGACATTATTTTTGTATCTCTGCAGATATGTAGTTTGCCATGTCACCCTCACACAAGGTTTTATATCTCTGAAATAGTATGTCAATATTTATTAATCTCAAAAGAGCATTTGGTACAGTCATTAGCTATTATTAAATGATTAAATAAGCTTACAGACTACAGCTTCTCTCTAGAGGTAGTACAGTTGTTTCTCAACTACCTACCCAATTTATCCTACACTATATATGGAGCTTATGATTCAAGGTAAACAGAAAACAAATTCTCTGGAGTCCCACAAGGGTCCATTCTTGGACCGGTTCTATTCTCATTATTTATTAACAATCTCCCTTGAGACCTCCTAATACTTGAATGCATAATGTACGCAGATGATGTAGTGCTCACTAGGCATGATAAGTCATCTCATGAAATCTCTTTGGAACTGGTTAGCTAACAGCAAACTTGTAAATATCACCAAGACTACTGTCATGCTGTTTGGCACAGTTCAAAAGATTAAACATGCACCTATCCCTGTTATCACTGATCCTTCTTTTTAACATTTTGCTTGTAACCACCTCTCAAAGATACTTAGCAACTGTGTTAGATCCTTTTCTCTCTCTCTCTCATACTCTTCATGTAGAGACCCTAGTTAACACAGTATTTGGACAACTTACAGCAACCTATGCAATATCTAATCTCCTCACTCCAGAAGCCAGATGTTCCCTCACCATCAATGTACTTATTCCTAGGCAGAAGCCAAATGTTCCCTTGCCATCAATGTACTTATTCCTAGGCAGAAGCCAGATGTGTCCTCACCATCAATGTATTTATTCTTAGGCAGAAGCCAGATGTTTCCTCACCATCAATGTACTTATTCTTAGGTAGAAGCCAGATGTTCCCTCACTATCAATGTACTTATTCCTAGACAGAAGCCAGATGTGTCCTCACCATCAATGTATTTATTCTTAGGCAGAAGCTAGATGTTTCCTCACCATCAATGTACTTATTCTTAGACAGAAGCTAGATGTTCCCTCACCATCAATGTATGTATTCCTAGGCAGAAGCCAGATGTTCCCTCACCATCAATGTACTTATTCCTAGAACCAAATTTGAACTGCCTCTTATCATTGCAAATTCAGATGTTCTTTGTGTTTCACTGTTGCAGTCATTACATTTGGGTTATCTGCTTGCAGTAGCCCTCAGTCGGCCTGATTAAAAAAGTCTTGGGTCCTACATCAGTTGCTGTCTCTTCTTCCATGATGTCAGGTCGTCAGGGGTATAAAACATGCAGTTGATGTCATTACATCAGTCTTTCTTGCCGTGCGGTGCCCAAAGCAGAAGCAGTTTGCATGTGCCGGTCGGCCGACTCCTGAAATTTTCATTTTCGAGTTTCAGAACCGAAGTCTTCAACTAAAAGTTAAGTACCCCATTGGGGAAACTTTTTCTTGCTCTAAACTGATGTCAGCAAAAGTAAATAATTGCATTTCTTGTGGAAAGCAAATACCTCATAAAGATTTTAATTCGTACTGTATTCCTTGCCTAGGCCCTGACCACGATGTACCTCGCTGTCGGTTTTGTGCCTTATTTAAACCACAAACTATCCATCATTGGTATATTTGTGCTTCTAAATTTTTTGGTGCTCCGTTCAATTATCCTGAAGTCTTTGGTAAGCCATCCGACTACCGACATTCCAAAAAAAACCGTAAAGATAAAGACAGAGACAGGCTGCCCAGTTTGCCGGTACTCAAGCGCTTTTGCAGCCCCTGATACCTGCTACTTCAGATTCGTAGGCCTCTGCTGAGGGCCATTCGGAGTCCGGTATGCCGTGAGATACTTCAGCTGTGGAATCTGCGGGTGTCCCTACCTTGGATGGGTCTGGAGCCGCTGTGCTCTTCTGAGGGTGTATTTAGGCCTACTGACTTGCATATTAAACCAATGCCATCTTCTTCTTCAAGGCCATGCTTAGAAAACTGATGCCAGACCACATGATCAGGCCTCTATGCCTAAAAAACAAATGATAAGAATGACTGAAGACCTTATTACTTTAATCAGGGGAAGCCAACCTTCCCCCTCTATGAGACCTAGGACTGAGTTTGCTTATGATAATTCTGACCAGGATTCTGAAATTTTTGTTTCCTCTAATGACCAGGATTTTCCCTTATCTACCTATGAGCATTCTGATGCTGAAGACTCTATTCCCTCTGCTTCCCCTTCAGAGGATTTCTCTGTTGGTGAAAGCTTGCATACTCTCAGGGAGTTTTTTTTTTTTTTGGGGGCGGGTGGTGGTCAGGACTTCTCTGATTCTAAAAAGAGGCTTAGGGATTTCTTACTCCTTCCCCAGCACAAGCTTTTAGCTATACCTCCTGTACTGGATTGTTGATGATGCCTTTTTCGAATCTAGCATGGCACTTGACTCTTTACCTCCTGCTTCCAGTAAACCTGATAGATATTACAGGGTTTCTGACTCTCACAAGTAACTTTTCAAAAATCCTACTGCGGATCCTGAAACCATTTTGCATGGACCCAGGGGCATTAAAGCTCTGCCAAAACTCCTACCCCCTCTGATAGAGACTCCAGGGCACTGGATAGATGGGGTAAGAAGGTATACACTTCTGCAACTTTGGCCATTAGGGCCTTGAATTGCCAGTTTCATATGTTAAAGTATCAGCTGTATATTATTGGATTGCTTAAACATAAAATTATGTTGATTCCTGATTGTGCTGAAAATAAGGATTTACAGGATTTTATGCATTCTGCTGAACAAGTTGGTAAATATACATTGCAATGTGGTTTTGATTCACTAGAGGCATCTTGCAGGGCTGCGGTAACTGGGTCTGTACTTAGAAGGTATGCTTGGCTTAAGGAGCAATCTTTGCCAGATCATGTTAAAGCGAAATTACTGGATGCTCCCTTAAATCAGGACCGCCTGTTTGGCAACAAGGCAGAAGAAGTTCTTAAAAAGATGGAGAAAAAAGATAAATCTAGGCAAACTGTTAAAGATTTTTTACAAGTGCAACCTCCAAGATTTAGTAGGCATTGGCCTTCTAAGAAATGGTCCTTTCCTGCCTCTCCCAGACCTTCTCAGTTCAAACCCAGATCCAGCAGATCACTCAGGCTTCAGTCCCAGGGGATGCACAGGACTAAGCAATGGGGAGCCTCCACTTCCAAATTTGGGAGTGATAAAACTCCCCCTATGGTAATCTGCCTGAATGACTTCTTTTTAAAACTTCCAAGCACTTCTCAACTGCCTGCCCCTTTGGGGGGAAAGATTGCACTTCATGCAAAGAACTGAGAACTCATTACCCAGGACAAATGGGTTTTAAATATAGTGTTCCAAGGATACAGATTTCACTTCCACACGTTACCAACTTCAAGCGGTTGGTGGGATCTACCTCCAAATCAGTGGGCAGAGGCCCAAAAGCAAGTACTCTCTCTCTTAATCATAGGGGCTATTCAATTGGTACCAGAAGAGGAAAAGCGGCAAGATTTCTACTTGACATTTTTCCTGGTACCCAGAAAAGACAATTCGTGGTGTTCTGTCCTGGACCTGCCTACTCTAAACACCTTTTTGGTGATTCCAAAATTCTAGTTGCTGACTTCACTAATTGCTTCCTATGCTAAGCAAAGATGCCTGGTTGGCAACACTACATTTAAAGGAAGCATACCTGCACATCCCAATCAGAGAATCGTGCAGAAGAGACCTACGCTTCAAAGCAGGCTACATGCACTATCAGTTCTCTGCACTTCCCTCTGGCTTATCTGCTGCACCCAGGGTATTCACAAAGTGCCTAGCTCCAGTCATTGCATTTTACAGGCAAAGAAATATTCAAATATACCAATACCTGGACGATTGTCTAATTCAGGCAGAAAACCAGGACATACTTTTGAATCATCTGGCTCTTGTACAAAGGGTGCTAACTTGTCTGGGGTACACCATAAATGAAAAGAAATCACACCTGGTACCCTGTCAACAAATTCTATTCCTGGGAGCAAGCTGGAATACAACTTCCCAGATTCACTTGACAACCTACTTCAAACAAGTGGCCACAAAAACCCTGCTATCTGCAAGGCAAATACTACAAGCCTTGGGGTTCATGGTCTCCTGCATTCTTCTAATTCCATATGCAAGACTGCATATGAGGAAACTACAATGGTATCTAAAAAGCCTATGGTGTCAACATTCTCAGGATCTAGAAGCAATGATTCCTATCATTCCTTGTCTACGCCTAGAGTTCCTTTGGTGGGCAGAGGCCTACCACCAAAACAAGGGACTACCATTCACACTACCCCTGCTGCCCAAACCCTAACAACAGATGCATCAGACTATGCATGGGGGGTGCACCTGGCAGGGAAGTGCATTCAGGGCAAATGAAACCCAATTCAAATGCACCATCACATCAATCATACAGAAATGTTAGCTATATAGAACAGCCTTCAAGGACCACATTCTTCCAGGACAATTAATGGTAAAGATGGACAACACCACTGATGTCCTTCAAGGATGCATCTGCAGTCCTTACATATGGGTTGTCCTGCCTCAGGCAGCCGATTCTGGGTCGGTGTCAGCTGATGTCGCCCCTTCCCCGACGTCAGAGCGCCTGGGGTATAAAAGTGTCAGCCGACGCCATCTTCCTCAGTCTTTCTTGCCGCGTAGTGCCCAAAGCAGAAGCAGTTCGCAAGTGCTGGTCGGCCAGCTCCTGTAACTTCAGCTACCGAAGACTTCAAAAAGCTAAGTACCCCATTGGGGACTCTTTCTTGCCTCAGCCGATGTCAGATCAAATGCTTAAAGTTAATAATTGCTTGACTTGTGGGACTAGCCATGGCATTGTGGAACACAGCCTTGAGCTACCAAGTACATCTACAAGCTCAATTCCTGCCAGGAAAACTAAATACACTGGCAGACAGACTAAGCAGAAACCTCATGGACCCACACGAGTGGAAACTGGAACCAAGGATTTTCAACATGTTGACAAGCAAATGGAGGAACCCAGATATGGACCTGTTTGCCTCCCCCCAGAACTATCAATTAGAAAAAAATTGTGCAATGACTCCCCATAGACAAGCTTTGAAAGTGGATGCTCTGTCCTTCAGCTGGAAAAAACTATCATTCTATGCCTTTCCTCCTCTGCCTCTGCTCTCCAAAGTACTACTAAAGATCAAACAAGACAAACCAAGGATGATTTTGATTGCATTAGCCTGGCCACGCCAACACTGGTACCCCCTCCTGCACAGTGTGTCACTGTTGGGCCCATGGCACCTGCCTCAGACTCCTACCCTGCTGTCCCAGCAGGAGAATCAGATTCTGTACCCTCAGCTTCAAACACTGAACCTAGCAGCCTGGCTAATTACCTAAGCTCTCCTTTACCATCCCTCAGTAAACCAGTGATAGATGTCATTTTAGAGGCAAGGAGGCCTAGTACTTGAAAATCTTATGCTGAAAAATGGAAAAGATTCTGTGCCTGGAACCAATCTCAAGGGATGAGCACAGCAGTGCCCAATTTACCTCAGATTTTACAATACTTAACTGAGATGCTTCACAAGGGCCTGTCTTTTTCCTCAATAAAAATTTACGCCTCAGCCATTTCAGCTCATTATAACACAGAACCTCCCCTCTTCCCTCTTCCACTGCTCAAGCAGTTCCAAAAAGGGGCCAACAATTTAAGACCACCCAGGAGAGGTTCAACTCCAGCTTGGGACCTTAACTTTATATTGGAGAAACTCACCGTTCCTCCTTTCTAGCCAGCTGCTACTGCAGATTTAAAATTCCTTTCTTGGAAAACAGCTTCCCTTTTGGCCATCACGTCAGCAAGAAGGGTATCTGAATTACAGGACCTTATGGCAGTGGAGCCTTTCATCATCTTTCATGCGGGCAGGGTGTCCCTCAGGACCAATACCTCTTTCATGCCAAAGGTGGTATCCAGTGTGGCCTTTAATCAGTCCATTCATTTGCCTACCTTCTTTCCTAATCCACAGAATGAAAGGGAGCGGATACTGCACTCCTTAGATGTGCACAGACAACTTAGATTCTACTTGGACAGGTCTAAACTTCAAAGGAAATCTGAACAACGGCTGGTGGCATTTGCTGCAAGGACAGAGGGGAAGGCTATTTCAAAGTGAACCATCTCCAAATGGATAGGCCATTGCATTCATTTCTGCTATAAGCACCATGGAAAACCTATCCCCCAGGGGTATCAGACCCCACTCAACCAGGGCTGCATCTACCTCTACAGCCTTTCTCAAAGGCATACCTACCAGGGACATCCTAGAAGCTGCTACCTGGAGTTCTGTAGATACTTTCTCCAAGCATTACCATTTGCCAATTTTCTTTAAATCCAGAGCTGGCTTTGCCACTGCAGTTTTGCAGGGCCTTATAGCTTGTTTTAATGCTATCTAATTTCCTCCTCCCATCCTTAGCTTTGTGAATCTGCCCAAATGTAATGACTGCAACAGTGAAACACGAAGAACATAGTACAGTTGTGTACACTTACCATAAATGTAGATGTTCAAATGTGTTCACTGTTGCAGTCCTGGTTACCCTCCCTCCAGCCCCCTGACTTCTTTTAGCTATATTTTTTCTCTCCTTTTCAATGCTTAAAAGCTTTTTGGTGTATTTGCTTTTTTCTTTGAGGTATAACATTGTATATTTATAGATTTAATTGCTTCCCATTAGGGGACACCTGACATTTGGGGCAAGAAAAACTGATGTAATGACATCGGCTGCATGTTTTATACCCCTGACGACCTGACATCACAGAAGAGACAGCAACTGACGTAGGACCTAAGACTTTGTTAATCAGGCCAACTGAGGGCTACTGCAAGCAGATAGCTCAAATTTAATGACTGCAACAGTGAATACACTTGAACATCTATATTTATGGTAAGTGTGCACAACTGTACTTTCTTAACACTATAGTATTACAAACCACTGATACTGAAGGAACAAAACTAGAAATGCCCTCCCCTTGCACCCTTAAAGTTTGAGTTTAAGACTCAGATTGTATTTCTTACACAACTATCATCCAAGCAAATCAGATATATTCTCCTTTAGTTCACCCATACAGAAGTTACATATAAGAAACATAGAATCAAGAGTTTTGACACTGTTCCCAGCCTTACTTAAATAACCCCTTGGTATTACTCCTACTGAAGCCCATTACATGTATTCCTTAAAATATGGATATGCATTTTCTTTCTGTCGCTGTAGTTAGCTTGATAGAATTGGGCATCTTGAGACAATGTGGAAATTGTCTCATGTTTGCTGACGATCATGTAATTCTCAAACAATAATGATACAGTATGTAAGAGATGTGCTTATACACTGTCTTTGGAAGACATGCTCTCACATAAAACCACTACAATTACCAAACATGTTGTCAGAAACACACAACACCACACAATACCTGCCATACACACTACAGGAAAACACATAGACCCTCATATGCTGAGACCTTTAAAATTAACCAACCCGAAACTCAAAGGCCTGCCAGGTGCAGAAATCACAATAAGTATCCTCAGCAACCTCAAAAACACACTGTTGCAGAATCACCCACCATGACACAACCAAAATCACCTCACAGTGTCTTAATGTCTGAGCCAATAAGGCAGACAAATCACAATCCAACAACCTCATCACAGGAGAGTCATTGTGAGGCACACTGATGTCCCACTCATCAGGCTGAACAAGAAGAAGGTTATGGTCACTTGCCTATCTGGGGCCAGACATGCACTCTGTTATAATGAACCACAAGTACCAGTATGGTATTGTCATTGTTCACATGTGTGAAAATGACCTGAAATCAGCCTCTGTGGACTACATGAAGAGAGACATATTGGAGCTCTTGGACTGTGTCCCAGGCCAGTATGAGCCTAGCATTGAGCAGCATTCCACAGTCTCCAAGAATTATATCACAATAGAAACAGATGATAATTGACTTTAATAACTGGCTTACTTTTTGGTGTCTTTCGAAGAGAGTGCAATATTTGCCATCCTTTAATGATATGGTTGACAAACCATGCTGCTTTGCGAGGGATTGTCAGCACCTGTCTTGTGTAGGCTTTTGAATATGGGCTAAAACCTTGCCCATTGCCTTTTTTAGGCATTGCCAAACTGATAAACCATCTGACATAACTAAACCAACTCAGGATAGTGGTACTTCTCAATGCCAGGAGTCTAAACAAAACAACTCAATTCCCTCCAAGCTGTTCTCAGTCTTGAGAACATAGATATCTATGTAGTTACTGAGACATGTTTTAAAGGAACAGAGAGCACCTTGGCAGTGCAGGGCTATAATGCCTTCCACACATTTAGATCAGCTACTACACAGAAAGGGAGTAAAGGTGAAGGTGTCTCAATTAACATAAAAACAAACACACCTCAAGGCTGGTTAGGCAACATAATGCACTTGAGCTTCTCCATGTACAACTGAGCATAAGTAAAGTCCCATACCATAACTCTGTGAGCTATAGGACCCCCTCTGTGACCCATGAAACCCACACCACTTACGCAAATAAACAGAAGTCACTCCCCATTATACCTAACACCAAGCTCATGGATGACTTCAACTTTTCCACTATAAACTGGGAATCATATATAGCCTCCAAACTTGCAGGCCCAAAGATTCCTGGATTTTATCAGCACAAATGCACTTAGTCAATTAGTCTGAATACTCAGTAGGGGTGCAAACATCATTGACCTAGTCATCCCCAGTATGAAAAACAGTAGCACCCCCCCACCAAATGTAATGTCCTCGCTGGTCAGGTCGGACCATAAAGCCATCTCCTTCAAACTAAAAATAAAGTCTGGAACACCAGCTAATCCTGGAATTTTTATGAAGTATTTCACACAAACTTCCTACTTTTAAGTGACTCCCAGGCAAAAGTTAAAGCCCTCCCAAATCCAGGGAACACCACTGCCTATGCAGAGTCATTTACAAAAACCCTATATAATCATGGGTAAAGCTGCAGAGAGGCAGTGGTACCTAAGTGAAATAAGCACAGGACAAATTCAAAACTCAAGTCACCTGGTGGAATCCCAGCATTAATAGGTTGTACAAAAGAAGGAAGAAAATCATGCTCCAAAATAGAAAGTTCAGAACCCAGCAAGGTAAGAACTTCCTCATCAAAAATAGCAGGCATTCTTCAGCTATGTCTGCAACCTTAAAGGCAATACTCAACTAATTATAAATTCATCCACTTATACTGAACCAGATGATATAGCTAATCTACTGGTCAATAAAGTCAAATCCAATTTTACCCCACTTTCATGCCAAGACACCAGGTTAGAAATCCCCCCAACCTTTACTCCCCCAGCTATCACTAGTGAACAGGTCCTGAATCTCTCACCAAGATCAAAAGCACTGCATTGAAGTGAGTTGCTTTTTTAATAGTATGAAGCATGACCTACCAGCCAATAAATCACCACTTAGCCATAGCCTTCAAATAGACTTCATGACAAACAAATGGAAACTGCAACAAGGTCGGGCCATCCAGGCACATTGGAAACTGTCACTTCATAAGCCTGACGAGTCTCATATGTAAAGCCATGGAATGAATAATCATGGATTTAATAAATGATGGCACAGGAAACTTTCAGGCACTGGATCTAACTCAGTGTGGTTTCATTAATGGCAGGTCATGCCTACTTAACCACGTGGACTTCTTCAAGAAGGTCATCAAAGCAATGGATGAGGCAAAATGGTGCATACTGTCTACCTTGACCTGGCCAAGGCATTTGACACACTACTCCACTTGGACAATGTAGATCTGGATCTGATCTGAATTGCCTTGGCATGGTAAGGCCTTGCTAAGTTTAATTCTTGTGACTGGCAAAACAGCAATTACTAAAACATGGAAATCAAAATGTAAATCAAAGTTATTTCAATTAGTGAATATAGTAACAGATAAAAGAACTGGAAGTGAGATCTTTAGAAAAGGCTAGGAGCAAATTACATAGAAAGAAAGGAACTTTGAAACAGTACATATAGAATATTTATTTATTTTATTTGACATTTAGTTAGCGGGATAGTTCAACTGGGTCACATAACCCGTTTTCTGCAGAAGCCCAGGCAGAAACATTCCACACAAAACAATTAGTTACAACATATATCACATGGTTTCCAACATTACATTAAGTTACACGTTACAATATTACAGTTATATATTTTTGTATGTATATGAATAATGTTTTGGAGGAGGAATGAGGTTTAAAGAAAGGCAGGAATTGAGTGAGCTATGTAATATTGGATTGACAATGACTGTACAGAAGACTATATGTGATGCATAATGTTTGTAAATGATACTATATTAATATGGTTTTCATTTATATAAATATAAGATTGCCTATGTCATAAGTGATAATTCAGAAAAGATGATTTAAAAAGAAAAGAAAAGGATTCTTGGCTAGTTCAACAACATGGTTAAATGTTAAATCTATGCAACACACACACACAAACTCACACACACACACACACACACACACACACACACACACACACACACACACACACACACACACACACACACACACACACACCTTTTGCTCCAAAATCAAGTACCTGAATAATGTCAATGATCTGCTTTTCTAGGAGATACAACCTGCAAGATCAGTTTTACTTTTCTTATTTAACAGTGGGACTTAACAGCAATTTATTTCCTTTTTATCCTGCCCCCATTACTCATAACATTAGACTTGTAATATTGCAAAACCACTTCTGCAAAACCCAGCTTCAAAAGCAAGGACTATATTCAAAGAGGAAGTGGCTCATTTGTATTTGAAAAAAAAGCTCTTTCATAGCTTTTAAAATTCTGAAACATTCAGTCCGTTGATGTTATAGGTAATAATATGCGTCCTACTTTATGCAGAGTTCCTGCAACACCCTGCTTACTACTCCAAACTAACTCAGCTATGATGAAGTAAATGGTAAGTGTAAGCGTATTGTTTTCTCTTTCTTCGGTTAATTTAAGAGAGCATGCAAACCTCACCTTCTATTATGTGCGTGCCAGGTATAATACCAACATACATTGTATAGTCAGAAGAACGTTTCAGAAAACAGCTTGCTGTCTGGGTCAAAAAAGGATAGTCCAGTTGTGAATTTAAATATTTTTGCAAGAGGTATACCTGTAAGTATGCAAACGTGTTTACAATAAGAAAGAATGCAGATTTGCCTGTAGAAAAATGTTTTCTTAAAGTAGATTTTACTGAGTTACTGAACTTATTGAAATAGTGGATGGCAGTGTATAGTGATAGAAATGATCATATATCCACACCTGATTGACATAACTGCATCAATTCTGTGGAGCTAGCTGGGGGAGGGGAAAATATTTTCTGCAAGATCATTGTCTTGTGCTCTGTATCCGTCCTAGAATGAAACAATATGAATGCTTGTGCTTACAGAAGCAAAGTCATTAGCTCCTCCCTGTTTCGCAAAATTGTTCTAAATATGGCTGCTTACTTTTTCTCTGTACCTTCATTATTTCACGTTCCCCTGTCTTCATTCATGCTTGGGTAGAGCACAGTTCAAGTAGATGACCCTCCATTAGCACAAAGAATTTCTTGAGCCTGTGATCTTTCTTGCTTTAGATGCAAAATATTCCACTGCTAACAATGAAAGCAGAGCAGGTTTCCACCAATGTCACCTCATAATCTAAGTTGTTATTGCCTGTCTTAGAACTAGCTCCTTGCAGCTCTGTCAAATAAAAGCTCACATTCTAGAGGTACTGAAAATTAACCATACAGGGCTCACAGAACAGATTTCTTCATACTGACAGTTTTGCTTCAAGCCAAAGTATGTTCACAACACTGTGGAACGTCTGATGCAAGCCTTCCTCTCACATGCGTGCAGCTCTTAACTGGTGCTTTGATGACTAGTCATGTGATTCTTCCTGCAACAGTAATTACTGTAGGCTTTGCCAAAGCATCATTAGCTAATTTCAAAACAGATTGTTTATAATCAATATGGGATTTTCTCACTCCTGAACTTCTGCTATTCATTCGGGGCTCCCCAAAGCTCATTTTTTGACCCATACTCCTTTTGTTTTTTGTTAACTTCATGGTCACAGACCTCCCTCCCTTCTCTGAACCTTATTCTGCTCACAGATGGACTGGTAATGCTAATGTCCTCTGTGTAATATCAGTCTGAACAACTGATCAATACAAGGACCAAGACACCCTCTTCAACTGGCTGCAGGATAAATAGCTAATACCTAGTTGGAGTAAGACTTTACTTTGCATCCCAGATAGACTCGGAATTGTTTTACCAGACAATTACTTCAAATGACAAACAAAAAAAAAACTGTGTTACTTCAGTAAATACCTAGGAAAAATTAGTAAGGCCTTCTCATTCACTTTGGAGGAAAACTTCAAGTTTAAGATGAAATTAATAAATGCTCCTCTGGTGCTGGAAACTCTCCATAGTCATCACAACAGAATAACCAGAAGTTATACCTTCAACTGGAAAATATAAACTAATATCCCAACTTGAACAGTGCCTGGAGGGTGTGGTCATGGACAGCCTGCCACTGTTTACCTGATTTGCATGATGAGGCTCTGAGCTCACTGATAATGAAGACTGGGAAAATAAGAATATGTATGAGCAGGTGAACTTATTAAATATTCCTCTCGGAGCTGCGGCTGAGTCTGTGGTAATCAACACTTGCTGCTGATGTGCTGCCATAGGGAAACATAAGTTAAAACAGTAAATATTGCTCGTGTACATGCCTCAAAGATGCTCTATGTGATCATGTGAGCAAGGTAGCGGTAAGAAGAAGTCATGTGTAAGCCTTAAATGGGCATTATACAGGAGTACTCATCATGGATTTTTGACCATATTAAAAGGGGGAAATGGGAGTATAGCAAAGGGATGAAAAAGGGAAAGCAAGCAGAGGGTAGAACACAAAGTGTTCTGAAGAAGCCTATCCAGGTGAAAGCGCTTACCACGTCTTCTGTTTGTATCACAATAAATCCGAATTTTAAAGTTCATGAAGCAGCGTTTTTTTCAGCTTTGTTTCCTGCATTTTGGTTAATGCTGTGTTTACTGCCTGCATCGCTACTGTTCCTTTTATGTTAGTTTAAAAACGGATTATGTTATAAGTAACAAATGAGGAGCAGAATTGAACTGCTGGTCATGCTGACCAAGAACAAGCAAAATAAGTTCCAGTTTTAACAGGGATGGAGCAGAACTGGTTTAATAAATTAAGCAATCCTCCGAATGGTTCTGATTCAGAAGATATGATGACAGGGTAAGTGGGTATAGGAAGTAAGGGAAGTAAGGGAAGTAAGAGGAGGGTAAAAGGGCTAGGGTAGGTAGCAGGGGGACATAAACAAACATAGAAGACAGACACCACTGACAGGCAAGATTTAGACACAATAAGGGAAGGGGGAACATGATGGAGAAAGAGATATCAGACACATAGAGTGTAGCCAATGGTGTTTGGTAGAATTGGACAACAAACAGGGGTGGGCACAGACACAAAAGTAAGGGTAACACCACAATGGGGGAGAGAACAGACTGGTCAGCTGTTGTCCCTGCAAGTGGGAGCTTATATGGCATCCGTCACCACTGGGATCCATCTCAGATGGAGGAGCCAGTGCTGGACAGGGACATAACTTAATGAGTCACAAGAGTAGGAAGAGGTT
>NC_056735.1:377296811-377384311 GCF_019279795.1 Protopterus annectens
CATTGCCTACACACCACAAATGTCATGTACTGAATTGGCATTTTCTAATTTATCCAGTTATGTTTCGGCCTAATTTACATTTAATGAGATATACCATATATATTTTTTAAAAGTAAAGTAGAAAGGCATAAATTGGATAAAATTAGTAAAACCTGTTCAGTACCACAACTGTGTCTCAAGCTACTATACAATATTCTGATCAGTGCTCATCTGCTGTACATGCTATACTTAAGTGCCAAATGACTCCAATTAACTTTCCAATATACCTGTTATACATGGAAACGCTGGGATTTCTTTAAAGTACTGGACTGTTTTGTATTTTCAAAGCAAGAAAAAAAAAGTGAATAATGACTATGCTGGCCAAAGCTATGGCCAACTAATATTAAAGTTTCCTAGAATTATTTTTCTCACCATTTACGTTGGCTACAATCTAGGATAAAATGTCTTCTGATGAGGATTTCAGAGCATCTAGGGATATGCAAGCTTATGGTGACTGATCTGCAGTAGTTAATCTTAATGGAGGGTAGCATGGTCTAAGTTTTAGTAAATATCAGACAGGATGCAGGAAACATTCTATAACAGCTATGTGAACTGATACTACATGGTACATTTTTCAAGTCACTGGTTGCTTTCCAATAAAAGAAATCATGGGTTGTGCAAAGTTGCAGGCCACTGGTAGTTTTCCCACAATGAAAATAATAGGTAATATGATGCTTGGGGGGGGGGGGTTATTACACTTAAAATTCCTATAGGCAAGTAAACACTTTGTACTGGGAGGAAATGGATACTTCCATGTGGCATACAGTCATGATAGGTATTTGATGCTCAACTTTGTTTCAATAGGATTTGGACATCTGATGGGGAAATGAAGCAAAGAGCAGAAGTTCCACATACTGGAGAATCCTGTGCAGGTTTGGATTTTAGGGTCATTGTGTACATAAAGTAGACAGTTATATTGAAGTAACTAAAGTACCAGAAGAAGAATAGCAAGCATGACATGCTTACTATGGATGAATGGTGTCCAGATCTGGGAAGTGGTACATTGCACAAAGAAAAGTACAGTTTTGTACCTACCCTAAATGTAGATGTCCGAGAGGAATGCATCTGCAGTCCTTACAAATGGGTTGTCCTGTCGTCAGGCAGCCCTTCGGTCGGCCGGATTCCAAAGTCTGGGTCTGGCTTCGGCTGGTGTCGCACTTCACCCGACGTCATTGCGGCAGTTATTCGGGTATAAAGGCATCAGCCGACGCCATTTTCCTCAGTGTTTCTTGCCCCAGATGCCAGGTGCCCTCTTGGTAGGCTAAATTTGGATAAATGCCAAAGTTTCCAAATAGTAGAGAGCAAACACACAAAATAAACATGTATGCACATATATACAAACAAATACACCATAATAGATCCCCCCCAAGCTAGCTGAAGATTGGTAAGTACCCTAGGAGTACCTCAGAGGGGAAGGAGGGTGGGTAATCCTGACTGCAGATGCATTCCTCTCGGACATCTACATTTATAGTAGGTACAAAACTGTACTATGTCCTTCAAGGATGCATCTGCAGTCCTTACAAATGGGTAGAATACCATAGCTAAACTAGGGAGGAGGAAATGAGAATAGATTATGGTGTAGTCAGGATCCCTTGCAAAACAGCAGTGGCAAAGCCAGCACGGGATCTAGAGTATAGAGGTAAGTTATAATGTTTGGCAAATGTATGCACGGAGGTCCAAGTAGCAGCCTCTATAATGTCCTTGGTAGCCACTCCTCGTAAGAAAGCTGTGGTAGTGGCTGTGGCCCTTGTGGAGTGAGGCCTGATGTTCTCTGGAGTTTTCTTTCCATGGTAGGAGTAACAAAGTCTAATGCAATTTCCTATCCATTTGGAGATTGTCTGTTTAGAAATTGGTTTTCCTTCTTTTCCTGTTGCATAAGCTACCAGAACCTGGTCAGTTTTTCTATTGTTTTTTGTCCTGTCCAGGTAGTAGCGTAATTGCCTGTGTACATCCAAGGTATGTAAGAGCTTTTCCCCCCTGTTCTGTGGATTGGGGAAGAATGTAGGAAGGTGGATAGCCTGATTTAAAGCGACTCTGGATACCACCTTAGGCATAAATGTAGGATTTGTTCTCATGGACACTCTATCTTGATGGAAGATCAGGAAGGGTTGTACTGCCATTAATGCTTGTAGTTCAGAGACCCTTCTTGCTGAAGTTATTGCCAGCAGGAAGGCAGTCTTCCAGGATAAGTATTGCAAATCTGCTGTAGCTGCTGGCTCGAAAGGAGGTAGAGTCAGTTTTTCTAGCACAAAGTTCAAATCCCATGCTGGCAATGGAGGTTTCCTGGGAGGTTTTACATTTTTAATTTCCCTCAGAAACTGTCTGAGCAGAGGATGCGAGAAGACAGGAGGATCCAAGCTGTATTGTGCTGAAATAGCTGATGCATGTATCTTGATGGAGGAATAGGACAGGCCTGTGTGGTAGAGCTCAGCCAAGTACTCCAGGATGTTGGCTATGTTCACCAGTGTCACATCTTGCCCTTTTGCAGCACTCCAGATGAGATATCTTTTCCATTTTGCTGCATAATTCTTTCTTGTTGAAGGTCTACGAGCCTCCAGGATTATGTCCTTAACCCTTTGGGATAAATTTGAGTTAATTTCTGTCATGTAATGTTCCAGGAAGTTAGCTGCAGAGTTTTTAGGCTTGGGTGCAGAATGTTGTAGTTGTTCTGTGTCAGCAGTAATGGTATCAGGGGTAGTTTCCATATTTGTTCCCGGGACATGCTCCTCAGCAGTGGGTACCAATGTTGTCTTGGCCAGTCTGAATGATCCTCGGACGTTCCTCTTTGATCTTGAGAAGCACCTTGTGCATCAAAGGAAGTGGTGGGAATGCATATGCTGTCAGGCTTTTCCAACTGAAGGATAGGGAGTCCACCTTCCAAGCAAGTGGGTGGTAAGTCCTTGTGCAGAATTTCTTCAACTGGTGATTGTATGGGGATGCAAACAAGTCTATTTGTGGTAATCCCCATTTTCTTGTGATGGCTTTGAAGATGTCCGGATGCAGCATCCATTCGTGGGCATCTGTTGTAGTTCTGCTTAATATGTCTGCTAGAATGTTTTCCTTCCCTGGTACATAAATTGCCTGTAACTGAAGGTTGTAACTCAGAGCCACATCCCATAGGTCTAGTGCCAGCCGGCATAGGGGTATGAGTGTGTGCCTCCCTGTTTGTTGATGTACCACATAACTGTGGTGTTGTCTGTCCTTATCAACAGCTGGCCTTCGTGGAGAAGAGGTCTGAATGCCTGGATTGCCAATTTTACTGCCATCATTTCTTTTAGATTTATGTGCAGATGCAGTTGGTCTTGAGTCCATAGGCCTTGAATGCACTTGTCCATCATGTGTGCCCCCAACCGAGGTCTGAGGCATCTGTCGTGATAGTTTGTCTTGGATGACTTTTGCTGAAGGGCAGTCCTGTGTTTGATTGACAGGCCTGAGTCCACCATAAGAACTCTTGCTTCAGGCATGGGATCATTGGAATTTTGGTTTCCAGGCTGTGCTTGTGCTGAGACCACAAATTCTTTAGGTACCACTGTAGCTTTCTCATATGAAGCCTGGCATGAGGGACCAGAATTATGCAGGATGCCATGAAGCCTAGAGCTTGTAGCACTTTTCTTGCAGTTAGATGGCTCTGCTTTGTTAATGCCAAGAAATAGAGAGGAAGTTGTTCTTTCTTTTCTGCAGTTAGAAATGCCATTTGTTTTGATGTGTCCAGTTCTGCACCCAGAAAGGTTATTATTTGGGATGGAATCAGCCTTGACTTTTTGTATTGACTGTGTATCCCAGGGCTTGTAGCAGGTAGATGACTCTTTGTAAGTCTTCTGTTAATTTGTTTTTGTTGTCCGCTTGTATCAGGCAGTCGTCCAGGTAGGGATAGATTTGAATTCCCTGAAGTCTGCAATGAGCGATTACTGATGCCAGGCATTTCGTGAACACTCTGGGCAGTAGATAAGCCAAAGGGCAATGCTGAGAACTGATAATGCTCTGATCCTGCAAGAAATCTGAGGTATCTTCTGCAAATTGGTCTTATGGGGACGTGCAGGTATGCCTCCTTGAGATCTAGAGTTACCAGCCAAGACTCCTTGCCCAGCATGGGAAGAAGCTGCTGTAGAGTCAGCATTTTGAATTTTGGAACAATGAGGAATGTGTTTAAAGCGGACAGATCTAGAATAGGCCTCCATTTGTTTTCTTTTCTTGGTACCAGGAAGAGCCTGGAGTAAAATCCTTCCCTTGCTCCATAGATGGTACCTTTTCCACAGCTCTCATTCTTAATAATTGAGATATTTGTTTTAGAGCTTCTGCCCTTTGAGTAGGTGGTAGGTTTGGCATTCCTCTCTTTCCTGGTAGAGTATGGAAATGGAACCTGTAACCTTGGTCTATAGTTTGCAAAATCCATTTTTCTCTTGTAATGCAGTGCCAGTTTCTTGAAAATAAGGTTAGCTTTCCGCCTAAGGGTGCTTCTAGTTGTTCCCTGGTAGGCGGTGCCACCGCCAAGTCACTGTGATTGAGTTGTTGTAGTGGTGGTGGCTGTATCCGTGCCTCGTTGGTTGTTACCCTGCCACTGGCGACCCCTGTAGGCACCTCTGGATTGGTTTCTGCCTCTAGAGCGCCTATTCCTGCCTCTTTGTGCCTTAGAGGACTCCGGAAAGGACCAATTCTTGGAGGGCCAATTCCTGCTAAACCTTGGAGGTTGAACTTGTAAGAAATCTTTTACTGTTTGCACAGATTTTGCTTTCTCTTCCATCTTTTTCAGAACCTGCTGTGCGGGGGCACCAAATAAATTGACCTTGTCCATAGGTGCATCCAAAAGCTTAGATTTGACATGGTCTGGTAATGCCTGTTCTTTCAACCATGCATGCCTCCTGATAACTGTGCCAGTCATGGCTGATCTAAAGGAAGCCTCCAGTGCATCATAGCCACATTTTAAAGAATGGTTACTAACCTGCTGTATGTTATGTAACATTTCTTGAACATACTTTTTATCTAAAGATTCTTCAGAGGACAGCTTTTTAGACAACTGGTCAAGCATAAACTCTTGATATTGAATCATATGAAATTGGCAGTTCAAAGCTCTAGCTGACAAAGTAGCAGAGGTGTAAACTTTTTTACCCCATCTCTCTAAGGACCTGGATTCCCTTTCAGAGGGGAGGGGGTTTTTAGAAGAAGTAGCTGCTACAGCTTTAGGGCCCTGGGAGATTGCCTCTGGATCTGCAAAAGGGGCCTTATATAAGTGGTGATGAGTGTCTGGGACCCTGTAGTACCTATCTGGTTTAGCAGGAGCCGGAGGTAAAGTATCAGGAGAAGTGCAAGCATCATTAAATGCATCATCAACAACAGATAGAACCGGAGGAATAGCTAAAGGCCTATGCTGTGGTAAGTGTAGAAAGGTCCTAAGCCTTTTTCTTGAGTCTGAGAAATCTTGGCCCTGCCACTGAAATTGTTCCCTCATAGCATGCAAGGTTTCCCCAAAAGAAAATTCCTCAGGAGGAGAGGCTGAAGGGATGGACTCCTCAGCATCGGAGTCTTCGTAAGGAGAATAAGAAGCCTCAGGAGGATCTGAATGTTCTGAATCATCAGAAGAATCATCTGTGGCTACTGGCTCAGGGGGCTCTGCTCTAGGCCTCTTTTCTGGAGGAGGGAGAGAGGCCCTGTCTGGATGAGGCTGGGATCCACGGATTAAAGTGATGAGATCCTGTGCCAAAGAAAGCATATGGGAGCTGGTGCTGGGCCTGTGAGAGGGGGGCTTGGCAGGCACAGGTTTGGAAGTTTTGGCTGCTTTAGCCCTGGCAAAGGCCTTAATAGACATAGCTGGAGGAGGCCTAGCAGCTCCACGTGCAGGAGTAGAAATATCTAGTGGAATGGTGTCTGATAAATCCTGTGAAATCGCAACAGAAGGCTGGATTTCAGAAGCCGTTTCTACCAGAATAGAAGAGGCCTCGGTAGAAGGCAAGTTATCGGCTGAAGAAAGAACCGCTTGCTCGGTTTCAGCCGAAACCGAGACACTCGTGGATTGCTTAACCGCGGTTTCAGCCAAAACCGCGGACCGCGAGTGTCGGTCCTTTTCTTTGCGTTTTTTAGTTATTTGCATAGTCGGAGGATCCGACGGCATAATGTAGGCAAAATCGGAGCCGAAAATCTGTTCAGCAAAGTCCGAGCGACGTCTAAGCGTCCGCCGGTTAAAAGAAGCACAGGCTAGACAAGCTGCTACGTCGTGGTCTGGGCCTAAACAATGTATGCAATAGGAGTGGAAATCTTTATGAGGTATTTGTTTCCCACAAGATAAACAGTTATTAACTTTCTCTGACATCGGCTGAGGCAAGAAAGAGTCCCCAACAGGGTACTTAGCTTTATAGAAGTCTTCGAAGTAGTATTCGGTAGTAGTAATCTCGGGATCTGACCGACCGGCACTTGCGAACAGCTTCTGCTTCGGGCGCCACGCGGCAAGAAAGACTGAGGAAAATGGCGTCGGCTGATGCCTTTATACCCGAATAACTGCCGCAATGACGTCGGGTGAAGTGTGACACCAGCCGAAGCCAGACCCAGACTTTGGAATCCGGCCGACCGAAGGGCTGCCTGACGACATGACAACCCATTTGTAAGGACTGCAGATGCATCCTTGAAGGACATCAAGGTGAGACTTTAATGGAGGTTCTAAAGTTAATAAGGCCACATGGCTTAGGAAGAAGAGGGTGGCTGGGTGACCCCGAAAGCTAAACCATCCTTAGTGAAGAGGCTCTTTCCATCCTACCCTAGGAAGACCTAGTTTAGTGCAGTGCGAACTTTTCCAAGTACCAGTGTTGTTGATCTCAATAGACTGGTTGGGTTGCCTGTTTTACACCCTAGTTTTACAGGATGAGCAAGCAAAGATTCTGTATCTACTCAGAACCCTGGTTTCATGCTAACAATTGTACAGAGTGCACTAATACTGGAGCATCGCACGGTACATATTTAGCTCGTGGCACTGTGACATTCTTCTTGGATATACTAGGTATCCATACTTCTTGATGGATGGAGGTATCCAGATGACAGTAGCACAAATATCTTGTAAGTGAATATAATAGGATACTGCTGAAATATGCCATGTTATAGTCGCTCCTCTTTGTCGGCAGTCTGCTACAAAATACTAAGTTATGCTTTAAGATTACAATGTGGTATGTAACCTGGACAGGAGATGTAATGTAACTGTTCTATAAAAAGACAAAACCACTGATGCATCAGTAAAAGTGTTGAAGGGCTTTGAGAGTTATCAGACCTTACCACAGAAAAGCTAGGAGAAAATGACAGTTCAGTTCAACATAGCTGATTTCTTACTAGGAGCTCTATAATGATGGTGGTATACAAAAATGAGTCAGTAGAAATGCAGACGGTAAAGTGAAAAAAGAAGCTATAAGAGTAAGCTTTTCTAAATTACAGGTACATATAAAGTGAAGCTACAGTGAATGGTGGGGGAGCTGTACAGCAGTGAGACACTAATATAGTTTAGCAGATTTATGGCTTACCTTTTATTCCACCCCCACCCCCTTAACATGAAACCAGTGGCTCTTTCCTGCATCTTTCAGAGATCAGTCAGAGAAAGAATTTATCCACTTATGGAAAGCATTGGATCCCTAGCCTATGGAAAGCAGCCACCATTACGGTGAAATGCTTGAACATGCCTAGTGCAAGGATCTGTTCCCTATATATGCTTTTGGAGAAAAAAAACTAGCACCAGACAAACACAGCTATGCAGGGAAGTATCTTCTGCATCTACACATCACAGGACTAGCTGATGCAACAGTGAAATAATGACTGCAAAGTCTAACGTGCTAAACAGAGTGCAAATATTTCTGTTTAATACCGCGGTGGTACAGCGGTAGCGTTCTTACCTCACAGCAAGCGGTTCTCTTGTTTGATTCACAGCTGGAGTGCCTTCTGTGTGGAGTCTGCATGTCCTCCCCGTGGTACAGTTGCCTCCGAAAGACGTGCGTGAATGGGTGTGCCTTCGCTGAAGGTTGGACGTCGGGCTGGCAATTCGGCACCATAAAAAATCTACTGCCAATCATTAGCGGACAGGAGTTTCGCTGTGGTGACCCCTAACCGGGAAAAGCCGAAAAGATCAACAACAACCTTGAAGAGAATCAGTTCACCCTACAGGTTCTAACTTAAAAAAACAAGACTTGGACTTTATACTCAGAGTGATTTAATGACCAAACCAAGGAAAGGGCTCACATGTAAAGGCTAATGGCAGATATGCCCAATAGGCTTCGAGTACAGGTGTTGGGTGATCCACAGGTTTGTAATAATGGTTCTCCACTTATCAATGTGAAGTATAGCCTGCTTCTGGCCATCTCCATTGCTGAGACTGTTAAGTTGGAGTGACATTTAAAAGCCTGTTCGAGAAACTGCTGGAAAGCAGACCTAGCAGCTGAAAATCTGGTTTCCTAGAAAAATCATCTTTGCTTTCCCTTCCTTGGCTTATAGCTGCGCTAGATGTGATTGAACTTAACTGCATTCAAAACTTGCCCAGCTAAAGAACGCCTTAAGATTGTTGCCAAGATGTCACGATTCTCCTCTTAAATCTAGCAACTAGACACATCATTATTCCATGTAATCTGCATCTATGAAAGGAACAGCTGATGAACATTCTGAGGGAACCTGGAAATCTACAGGACTTGTCAATGAAACATGCCAGCAAAAGTAAAGGGGTACTGATCAACACATTTAAAACCAAGGAAGAAATATCCTTAGCATTTGCACCAGTCGAGGGGCAAGTAACACATACGGCTATTGTATATTTAGCTTACCAATCACAGAAGGATGTAGCAACTTGCTTTATTACTAGAAAAATAGTTTCCCATTGTGACCCACTGCTCTGAACTCTATCTAGGAAAGGAAGTACATATCAAACACCATAGAAATTATGGATACATAGCTGGGCTGATCAGCAAGAAGACTACACTGCTACCACAGCTGCATATGCTTCTCAACTGTTCTACAGACTGAAGGAGGCAATTCTGTAAGACGCAAAGCTGCTTTTAAGGTAATGAAAATCTTCAGACACAACACAAAGTGGAATAAGACTTTAGGAGGAGACTAGTGAATGTCCAGCAATTCATTCTAGTTATCCTCCATGTCAGATTTAGAGGCAGACCACAGGAGATTAATGGCTGCTCACCGGGTTGGTGCAGGAGTCTTCTGTGACTCATAAGCTTGGGTGGATAAAGGCAGGAGACTCTCGTTACACTGGAAGGTTAAGTAGTTTTACAGAAAAAAGTGGGAAAGTATTTCTTCACTTAAATGGTGAAATGGTGAATGATATATGAAAGACTTCCAACCAGAAGTGAAGAAAAACCAAAACAGTAAAAAAAAAAAAAAAAAAAAACTAAAGACACAGACAAAAAATCAGTAACGTGACTAAAGCTTTAGTTTTACAGAAGAGTCAATGAATTGACTGTGCTTACCACTAGTATCAAAGCCTCAGTATATGTCAAGACAAAAAAAAATCATCTTTCTTCCATCATATTCATTTCACTTCAACAAAGTGTCTTATTCATGTCCTCCCAATTCTTACAGAACTCTTTGTGTACAAGCTGTCATAATATTTCAGAGTTGGTTCCAAATTCAAATGCAGTTCACAATGGTAGCCAAGTTGTTGACTTGACCGTTCAAAGGTTCTGTTCTTGGAAACGTTCCAACTTCTTACCATTACTGTTACATGTTTTGCCACTGAAACAGATCATGTTTCATATAATCTGCAGCTAATATACAAATGTATTAAATACCGCATCCATCTTACCATTAGTATCTGCCTTGGCAAACCACGTCGTAGCTCAATATCGTCTTTCATGGAATCAAACACAAATCCAGGAAGCACATCCAACAGAAAATCTCCCCAAGAACTAGAATAGAATGAAGATGTCTGCTTACACGGCTATTCTGTTGTGCAAAACATTTTAATGATAAATGCAACCTAAATACTGTGCACATTACCCAAAGATTTACAGAAGTATACTAGTCACTCCCACATTAAGAATGCAAGTCAGTCTTTTAATCACACCACAGAAAAATTGTGTTCTACAGAAACAGTCCCTGTTAGAAGAAAATGCTCAAGTGGTCATCCAGCCATCAATTCTCCCTTTTCCCAAAACGGTTACTGAAGCTTAAGGTAGCTCGACTAAACAGCAGTTGTTCAAGTGTCCAGCTCACAGAACTGTAACAATTTAGCAGAACAAACATTAAGCCAAACTGAGTTGTTAAACACCAACCCTGCAAGATTTATAAGAAACATAAAAACCCCACTGCTAACTTAAATGCTCTTACTTTAGTCTATGAACTGAGGTACATTCCAGTTTACACACATACACCCTACCAACCACTTACCTACAAAAGGTTTAATAGCATAGCCAAGAGTTTTAGAACTCTACACCAACCTGCACACTAAACTCCAGAAAATAGTCTCCACAACACCATAGAAGGTGCACATTTTGGGGAAGTATAAACTTTTCAATTCTAAAAAAAACTCTTGAAAATAAGACAAACAAAAGATCACGTACACAATCATTCTTAAGAAAAAAAAAACCCTATAAAATAACAAAATGCCATTTTTTGTTTACTTGTCCTCCAACACGCAACACATGCACATCTTACTACACATTACAAATTACCTCATAAAAGTGTATACTGTGGCAATTATGGTGTCCGCCTGGCTAAATTCTTGCAGATGACAGATTTAATCTATGCCAGGAAATATTTACATCATGCATTGCTTTAAAAAGATTATGAAGGCTAGTAAAAGATGAGATACCTTCATTTCAGACCCCACTATGATGGACCATATCTGCAAAACAAACTGCACCAGAATTACCCATTCTAAATACTTAAACCTTGCCTGGGATATAAACAGGTCCTGCTGGAGAAATAAGTATGTATCCCAGAGACTACCGCATCTATGCAATAGGTTCTCTATCCATGTGAAGCAGAGTTCCTCCTTAACCCAATTCAAGTGCAACTTGGACAGTTGGATGGGAAACCATAAATTCATCCCCAGGTTGACACCTTTGTGTCTAACAGACACAGGTAACCTGTAAATGGTTCATCTTTCAAACCACTGCTTACTTATCAAGGTATCAAAACTAGTCAAACATTTGGGATGCATGGATAGGTTTAAAAAGGCCCTTGTGGTTGTTGGCCTAGTAAAGACCTATGAACCTATTTCTATATGCAAGGGTTTTATTTAGTTATTAATTTACTGACTGCAAAGAAAACTTCTAATGCATGCAGATATTTCTGATGCATACACCAATACGTTCACACTGACAGAAACTGTAGCTAAAAATAAGCTCAGCTGTTAGAGGCCTAAAACTCATTTAACATTTTTGTACACAAAAGCTGGAGATTGTCAAAAGCTGGGAACTGTTTTAGCACTCTTGGCATGTAATCAGTTAAACAGCATTTACTGCAAAATTGCAAGTCAAAATAATCAAAGTATTAATGAAGCAGCTGTAAGACACATCTAACCAAACAGGAAAGGTGAAAGCCTCAAGTCTTGTAAAAAAGATCCAGTTTTAAATGCATCAGCAGTAGAACATAGTAGGATGCCACTTGAGATACCTTTCCATCAGTACTAAGGACTGGTGCCTTTGACCTTACTGTTCCAGGAAAGCGAAGACTCTCAGTCAACAAACATACTTTTTACTTTCTGCCTCATGGGGATACCAAATGCAGATGTCACAAGATAGTTACTCCCAAGTAAGGGAGAAAATGACTTCCAACAGAGGTATTATCTTTTACCATTTCAGACAAAAGCAATTTTAAGGACTCCAAGGAGCATAAAGAGTAGTCTTTAGGAAGCTCCAGATGCTAACCACTTCAAGAATTTGAGGCACAGTGTTTGGTATGTGTCTCAAGTCTACATGCACACTTTTTGGAAACACTTTTGTCATGTATATTTCATTTTCCTTTTCCACCTGCTAAGTTCTTTTTGTTTGCATCATGAAAATACATATCCTCAGTTTTCAGCACATCCTCAGCTGGATCAGTTTTTTTTTTGTGCAAAACTCACCAGCTGGTTTGATACAAAGAGGGACCATGCATGTCTGCTGCTTCAACGCTACATTAAATATCACTTTTGGTTACCTCTCTGCCAGTTACATGACTTTTTGATACACAGTCTGTATGAACCCTGTTAAGTTATCCATTGTGAGGCGCTGCACTCCAGACAACCTTTTATCACTGTGCTGTGAACTCACCTCTGCAGTCTTTTAACTAATGTACATGCACACATGTACTTCCATATCTCACAAAGGACACAATGCCATCTTGTCCAGTAACTTCTGGATGCTTCCACATTGTGAGGTCTACTCATTTATACAGCACATTTTTCTTGGCCTCATATCTTTGATCTACAGGTGTATTACATACAGTTCTTCAAGTCCTGTCTGAATAACTTGATAGTGATTGCTCTGCAAGAAGCATGTAATAACAGAGATGTACTGTTCTGCCCAAGTACTCATCATGGTGTCTTGAAATACAGGTGACCTATAAACTAACAAAGAGAGAATATCTGAATTTTGTCCACACACCAGAGGAGACTGTAACAATGTTATGAACACAGTCCTTCTCTGTAACAGCTAAGTCTAGGAAAGTTTGCCCCTCACATGCTCTGTTTTAGTTTACCCTTAATTAAATGACCATGAGCATTTGGTTACCCATTTTACTGACACTACATATCCTTAGGTGTGAACCATGAACATTCACGGACATATGACTTTAATTTTTTCAGTCTCAAAGAGTGAAAGGCAGACGTTTCAGTGATTAAATTCTCAGCCACATCTCTCATCTTTTTACTGCTAAATTTAATTTCATTGGTACTACACAAACTTTAGGGGTGACCCTAACATTCACTGACAATTTTTTTTAATTTCTACAGCTGACCTAGTCTTAGGCTTACTATGTTATAAGCAACTTTCACAATCTTTTCAGAAAAACGTTTGGGATTTGTACTGCCACAGCTAAAACCAACAAATTTTAGTTTGACAACAAAGGTACCTCCAAATTGCCTGTGATGTTTTACTGCCATCTTTAGCAGTTTTGCTTTTGTCAGAAGATGTTCTGTAACTAGGAGGTAATTTCACATTCACATGGACTGCCTGGATCCTAATTATGAAGAATTTTATAACAATAACGGCCTGCATTTACTGTTAGAGAAGAAAGTACTGTTGTGTTAGAATTTACCATAACAGTAGATGTCCTACTGATCAGTGCTGCAGTATTTCAAACAGATGGATTTTCACCACTGATGTCCAGCCAGGGTATCAAAGCCTAAACGTTCCTACTATCATATGTTCTACTTATGACATCAGCTCTCAAATGTAGAGGTATGCAAACAGATGTACGAGTGTAAATCCTCAGACTATCTCTAACCCAGCAGCCTGAAAAACTCTGAAAGAGAGAGAGAGAAGTAATCAGCTAGGAAGGATATAGCAGCAGAAGAGGAGGCACCCTTGGTCTTACAAAATAAATTTGTAAGAAAAGGGGGAAGGAGGGTGGGAAGGAATACTGCAAAAGTTAACAGTAAGAGATTTGCAGTTATGGTAAGTTCTTACACAACTGTACTATGCTCTCACTGAAATCACTGTTGCAATATTCCAAACAGATGGGTGCTTTACAAACCTTAAGGAAACAGAAGGGAGGATGGTTGAGAATAGTTAAAAAACTGTACAAGACACCATAAAGGACTGCCCTGGAGAAGGATGTCCATGACCTGGAAAAAGCATCAAACCTGTGTTTAGTCAAAGTGTGCACAGAAGGCCAGGTAGCAGCTTCCAGGATGGTTATGAAACCTACACCTTTATAGAATACCCCCAAAGAGGCTCCAGCTCTGACAGAGCCAGCCCTTGAGGAAGAGAGTAAGGATTTGTTGTTGTATGAGTAACAAAAGGAAAGACTTCAAAACCCAGCTTGTAATGGTCTGTTTGGATACTGGCCGGTCAAGCTTAGAGTCCATGGAAGAGACAAATCATTGGTCTGACTTACGAATAGACTTAGTTTTGTCCAGACAGAATCTTAGTTCTCTGTGTACATCTAAGGAGTGAAGAAGGGCTTTCACCACTTTTCTGTGATTTGGGGGAAAAAAAAAAAACAGGCAGACTGATGGCCTGGTTACAGAACATCTCATTTACCACCTTTGGCATGAAAGAGGGGTTGACCCTCAGGAACACAATATCATTACGGAAAATAAAGGGAGGAACGGCCATGAACGCCTGTAGTTCTGAGACTCTCCTAGCAGAAGAGCCAGCAACAAAATGGTTTTCCAGGTGCAGAATTTGAGTAGAAGCAGCAGCTAGTTCTAAGGGAGGCAGAGTGAGCTTTTCCAGAACAAAGCTGGAAGGGATGCACACGTGTTCTCTGAAGGTTTAACAGCAGACCTCCTTTAAAAAAATGCTGTACCTAAGCCTGCACATAACAGGTAGGTTTGTATGGAAGATAGGCTGAAATGGCTGAAAAGTGGGCTTTAACGGAAGAATAAGTCAAACCCCTTTTTATGAACTCTCACAAATAAGACAACACATGACAGTTTGCTTGACACCATATTAAAAATCTCTTCCATTTGGCTATGTAGGAATTTTGTGTGGTGGGCCTCCTTGCTTCCTGGAGAACCTGGAACATGTCCTCAGAAAACTGGTGTCTGGAAGGATTCAGAATAATATCGTTCATAAGCTTAGGTTGAGATGAAGTAACAAGCCCTTTGACTTTGTGATCAGGTCCACCTTGTCAGGTAGCTTGTGGTGACTGCCCCTGGCAAAGTGGTAAAGAACCAATGCTGCATTAGTCAAAAGGGAATCCCTAGTAAAATTGTTGGCTTTTCTTTTTGGATCTTTAGCAAAATTTTGGTAGCACAGGAAGTGGGGGGAAGACGAAGAAACTTCCCTGTCTACTGGAAGGATAATACATCTGTCCCCCAAGTTAATGGGCATGGAGTCCTGGTGCAAAAGAGGAGGAGCTGTTTGTTGCTCTCCAAGAAAAATAAGTCCATCAGTGGTGATCCCCACCTGTGTTATATGTCTAAGACCATCTATTTATTGAGCATCCATTCATACGGATCTTCGACAGACCTGCTGAGAAAGTCTGCAAGGGTGTTGTCCCAGGACAGGATATATAACGTTTGTACGGACATGCCTGCTTTGGTGGCTAGGTCCTAAGCAATCTGAACCAACCTGCATAACTGGTACAATCAGGTTCCTCCTTCCTGGTTAATGTACCATGACTGTTGTGCTGTCTACAAATATTCTTAGAGGTTCTGGTTTTCAGAAGTGGGCAAGGACTTGTAGTGCTTAAATGAGGGCCCTAATCTCTCTCAGCTCATGTGCTCTTTGAGGCTGGACTGTCAATAACTCTGTTTCTTGTGAAATCTCTTCCTTGCCCCCCCCCCAGCTTTGTCTGAGGTGTCTGTGTACAACTGTTGACTTGGGGTGTGAAACTTGAAGGCCTGGACTGAGGTTCACCTGTGTCACTCACCAAAGGATCTTCTTCATGAGACAAGGCATGAGAAGGATGTGTATGCCCAGGGGGTGAGAGTGCTGGGCCCATTCATTTTTCAGGTACCACTGAATTTTCTTCATATGAAACCTGGCCAACAGAAACATTGGTATGGTTGCTGCCATGAATCCTAGTGTTCTGAGAGTCTCTCTATCTGAGCAAGCTTGGAGAGAGGTTAGAGACTCAAGTAGTGAGGCTCTGCACTTTTTCCTGGAGAAAGCACGCCTGTATGTTTTTGTATCTAGTATGCAACCCAAGAAAAATCGGTCTTAAGTGTAATGAAGGAAAGATTCTCTGAAACTGACTGTGAATGCCAGTTTTCTGAGGTGAAGGGATTGAAGAGGCAGCAGTTTGAAAGTGGGTACCTTGAGGAAGATGTTGAGCTGGGAAAGAACCAGTATGAATCTCTATAGTCCTTTTCTTGGTACCCTGGAACTGTAGCTCCCAAAGGATGGGAGGAGTTGTTTGGCGGAGGTGGAATGCCTTTAAAGAGGGTAGTTCCTTCCAGCACATACTGTAACCTTTTCTCATGATAGTGAGTACCCAACTTGTCTGTGGTAATTTTTCACAATTTGTAATGGAAAGAGTGAATGTTTCCAACAAGGCAAGGGTAGGACCCAGGGGAGGGGGTTGGGAAGATAGTCACAGAGACTTCTGTGAAGGGAGGCCTCCCAGATCGTGTGTTCCTTTCAAGTTTTGTGTGCCTTCTTGTGTTTCTGAAAAGGTCTACGTTCCTTTCTTACAAAGGAAATGGGCTTGACTTAGTAATTCCTCTAGTATCTAGGCACAGAGGTAAGAAAGATCTGTCTGCAGTCCTTCTCAATCTTATCTTGCTCTTGCAAGGTTTTAAATATGCTGGCTGCCTGTGGACCAAACCAAATGTCCCTGTTGGGGGAGCTAGGAGTTTAGCCTTGAAATCTTCTAGCAGGGTCTGATTACACAACCAGGCACATTTCTGAATGACTAAACCAGTAGCAGCTGTTCTGGAACAGACCTTAGCAGCATCATTACTGTATTTTATACTATGCCTAAACACTTGAGTGACCTGATTTATTGCTTGGAGTGTATACTAACATATCATCCACAGCTATGTTCAGATTGTTAAGGACAGACAAGAGGTATTTGGTCATCTGGGTGTAATAATTAACTGCTGTGAAGGCCAACATAGAAGTATAGACCTTTTTCCCCGACTTTCTATAGCCCTGCTGTCCTTGTCTGAAGGAAAGGCATTAGCATTCAGCAACAGCTTAGGCAGTCTGTCTGAGGCTGAATGGTTAGATCTAGATCATGAGACTGACATCTTAAAATGTTGACCGTCAGTTGTTCGACATGAAAATGTCGAACTTCAACTTTCCCGAACGGCCAAATCACAGATTTCTTTCCAAAGGAAAGAAATCGGTTGGTCAAATACCAACACCACACAAAAACATACATATTTAAGTGGGGGGCTGTGCACCCCCACACACACCCCTAACTAAATGTTCTAACTCAGAGACCGCACTACAGTCAGGGAAAAGGCAGGTGTAACAGAATGGCCAATCAATTTCTTTCCGTTGGAAAGAAATCGGTGATTTAGCCGTTCGGGAAAGTTGGAGTTAGACATTTTCGTGTTGAACAACTGAGAGTCAACATTTTAAAATGTCAATCTCATAATATAGACCCAAATGGCTAGCTACAGGATTTTTGAAAAGGAACTTTAGGTCACTTTGAACCAAGCAGAACCTGTCTAGACTTCTGGGAGATGGGGGGTGAGAGTCAGGAGCAGTAGACATGCATGCAAATGTGTCCAAAAAGTTCTCCAGGACTGGAGGGACATGAGAAGGGGCTGCAGAGCTCACTTCCAACAGTCTAACATCTCTTTTGGACATCAGAGATTTACTTAAGACTACCACTCAAAATGTTTCATCATATTTAATAATAGTCTCTCTGAAGGATGACTCTTCCACAGAGGAATCAAGAGAGAAAGATTTCTCATAGTCAGAGGACACCTGACCAGAAGCATGAACTTGAGAGGAATAAGCCAAGGAATGGTAATCAGATTCTAAGGCCTCCTCCTCCTCAGGAAAGAAGATTCCACAGTAATTTTTTGTGGAGTGGGTGGAGGAGCTGAAAAGGAAGGACATTTAAAGGCCATAATGGTTTTGAACAAGCCCTGAGAAAAGTCCATCCACTCCTTCTTCCTAGACAGGGGAGGACAGGAAACATTTCTGGTCTTTTGTTGCTTTTCCTTTGGGGTAATGTCTGCCTGAATCAAGCTCAGAGGCTCCAACCCCGACGTACTTTAGTCTTCTAGGAATCTCCTCTCATGGTAAAGTTTGCAGAATGCCTTCTGGTCCTTCCGAGATAATGGTCTGCAGTACCCCCTTCTCAGTTATAGCAGCAGTCTTTTTGGCGGTGCGGTCCTCTGACTCCATACTGGCCTCTAACTAGATTGTGATAGAGGGCGTTTGAGGTACAGTCTGACATACTGCGGGTTCTGTAACCTCTGCAGGTATGTCAGAATCATAATGGGCAGACCGAGTCTCAGGTCAAGGCCTTTTGAGTTTTGTTTTGGTTGCAGAAGGTATGTCAGGAGTGGAGAGATCTGCCATCTCAGACTGGGGCAAAACGCTTCAGTTGTTAGGTCTCCAAGATCTTGTTCAATGAAAACAAACAGAAGTGCAAGTTTTGGGAATAAAGGCCAGCACATGGAACATGATTTGTACTCATGTTCTGCTCCTAAGCAGAAAAGACACTGGGTATGAAGGTCTCTGTGGGGCATCCGTCTACTACACTCATGCTTAACCCTCCTAGCTTACATCTAACAAATCACAGCAAAACAAGTTTAAAGAAGAAAGAAGGTTCCCCAACAGGGCACTTATCTGGATCCGTGAAGGCTTATAGTACAAAACAACCACAAAAAGATCAAACTGACAGGTGCATGAAAGTACAGTTGTGTACACTTACCATAAATGTAGATGTTTGAGTGTATTCACTGTTGCAGTCATTACACTTGGGTTATCCTGCTGGCAGGCTACCCTTAGTCGGCCTGAATTCCAAAGTCTAGGTCCAGCGTCGGCTGCTGTCGCCTCTTCCCTGATGTCAGTGCGCCAGGGGTATAAAAGATGCAGCCGACGCCATTTTCTTCAGTTTTTCTTGCCCCAGATGTCAGGTGCCCCCAAAAAGGAAGGCTTAAAATATGCCAATAAAACATGCATGCACCAAAATATGTTATACCTTCATCTACAAGCCAATACACCACATAGGTTGTATAGATTAGATTAGTGCAGCTAAGTTAGTCGGCCTGAATTCCAAAGTCTAGGTCCGATGTCGGTTGCTGTTGCCTCCTCACTTCCATCTTATCTTATACTCTACTTCCCAATACTTTATCCAGACTTGCTTTTATCTTTACTCCGTCCTTTCCTATACCTTCATATCTTCCTCAGCCTGACATTACCTTAGGTGTTGCATTTTTCTGTAATAAGGTGACTGCCCATCAGGTGGAACCTCTATATTTGCTGTTTGCCAAATATCTTTACCCTTTTCTTTCACATCTCACTATCTACGCCTTCTGTTCTTTACTTTAGCTTTTCTCGTACCCAGCTCTCTTTAAACTCCGTCTCTTCCCATTCTACTGTGCCTTAAAGTATCTCATATCACTACTTTCCCCTCTAATCATCCTAAATCTCCCACTGCTAGGCCTCTCATCTCCCTACTACACTTCCCACCTTTACACTCACCTGTAGCCTCTCTATTTCACTGATTGTCTTTCTTGACAGAGGACACCTTGTTTCATCCCGCTCCGCTCCCCTACCCTGCCCCCAATTTCCACCCGCCCCCAGTGCTCCTACACTTAATCCTCCTACACCACACCCCCTCAAACACTACACCAATCACACTGTTCACATTATCACACCCCACCTCCCTTAACACAATACAATTAGTAACACCTACCTCCCATTACCTCTGTTACTTACTTCCTCCGCCATATACACCTCAACACCTGCCTACCAACTCCACCCTTCATTCAACTTCCATCTATTAATTCCATAATGTCAAAATCTCCCACCCAATACCTAATTCAACTACTTCTCTTACTTCCACTCCTTCCTTCTCTTTTAACTTTCTATCTCCTAACCTCTCATGAACATCCACTTTACTCCTCCCTTCCCTTTCCCTCTAAACATACTTCTACATTACCACTAGCCACTACTCCAAATTTCCTAAACATTATATCCACACCCAACTACACACTTCCCAAATACCACAGACTAGCACCCATTAAATATACCAATCACAATAATAAAAAAACTACTCGACTATTCTTGCAAGCCACTTTACCCTAAACACATCATATACCTTCACTCCCTACTAGATGGAGACATACATCCAAACCCTGGTCCTAACCATACCTCTACCTCTGAAAAATGTACTCTAATCACTAGTAGCCCCATAACCCCTTCCAAGCCTGTTAACTCTCTCCTCATAGCACATCTTAATATACACAGCATTAATAATAAAATCCCACACCTCCATGCCCTCCTAGATGTCCACCAATTTGATATCCTATGCTTATCTGAAACTTGGCTTAAACCCACAATTAAAGATAATGAAGTAACCCCACCTGGTTATGATATCATTAGAAAAGACCGTACTACCAAAAAGGGAAGAGGGGTCGCAATCCTCTACAAAACAGAACTACAAATCAGCACCATAGACCTTGACCCACCTTTAGACAACCGAGCTGAAATACTTATCACTAAACTTCAGGTCAACTCTTGTAAAGCTACAAATGTCATCTGTTTATACCTGCCTCTAGGAAACAATATTAATACCCTTGAAAATATCCTGAATTGGCTTTCTATCAATCTCCCACAAGAAACAATAATTTTAGGAGACTTTAATATTGATTGGCAGTCCTGTAATAATATACACCCTTCCACCCATGTTAACTTATACGGCTTTACACAAACTATTAACTCCTCTACCAGAACTCACAAACCTAACAACAAAGAAAGTACCTTGGACTGGATACTTACTAATAATCTTCTACATACCTACAAAGTAGGGACCCTCCAAATGATCTAAGTGACCACTCCCTAACCTATTTTATTAGATCTAAAACCAACCTCACGCCTCCCAACATTGCCAGAATTGTACGCTACAAAAAGCAATTTAACCCTGAACTATTCCAGACAGAACTTAAACAATGTAATTGGTCACCACTAAAATATCTTCCACTCGATGAAGCTGTAGCCTATTTTAATACAACATTCTTAACCATCCTGAACCACCATGCCCCATTACGCTCTATTAGATGCAAAGCTAAACCAGCACCCTGGCTCTCTAATACTACTAGGCAAAACATCCGTCTGAGAAACAAATCCTGGATAAAATGGCATTCTACTAAAAACCCATCGGATTACCTAACATTTAGACAACTAAGAAATCATACTAAAAAAGCCATTGTGCTAGATAAAAAGAACTTCTACCTCCAAATACAGCAAACCTATCAAAAGAAACCTCAAAAGTTTTGGAACAGCATTAACAAACTTCTTCACCCAGGACAATCTATCACCCCTAACCCTCTAGGCTCCAACCCCGATAATCCTATTCACATTGCCAACTCCTTTAATTCTTTCTTTACCAATGCCATCCAATCTCTTGCTAGCTATCTATCGCCAGACACCCCAAATCTGCCAAACTCTTCTTTAAATACTCCTCCATCTTTTCAATTACAACCAGTGTCTACTTCTAGTATATGCTCTCTTCTACTACAACTAAAACCTACCACCCCTTCAGCTGACCAACTCCCAGCAGAATACCTTCAAATAGGAGCTAAATCCATTGCCTACCCTATATCCATTCTTATCAACAGAACCATAAGTGAAGGAAATATCCCATCCATCTGGAAAATTTCTTACATTATTCCACTACACAAAGGTGGGAACTCTAATGATTTCTCTAACTTTCATCCTATAGCTTTGATATCTCCTCTGGCAAAAATTATGGAAAAGTGTATCCAGAAGCAACTTCATAACCACCTTCTCCAAAATAACATACTTGCCAACTGTCAACATGGTTTCAGATCTTACCATAGTACCACCACTGCCCTGCTATCATTTACAGATTGTATTAACAAGAATCGTAACAAAGGCATTCTATCCTCTACAGTATTCATTGATTTATCCAAAGCTTTCGACATGGTTAATCACCAACTGCTCTTACTTATAATGATATCTCTATCACTTGACCCCTTAACCATTAACTGGTTCAAATCTTACCTTGAAAACAGAAAACAAGCGGTACTCTGGCACAATAATCTTTCTAATCTCCTACCTATCTCCCTTGGTGTCCCTCAAGGCTCCATATTAGGTCCACTCCTATTTTCCATCTATATTAATGACCTTCAGTCAGCAATTCCATATACTACCTGCATTCAGTATGCAGATGACCCCACTATTATCTGCTCAGCCACTTCTCAAACTGAACTGCAGACCCTTACCCAGAATGCATTTAATACTGTTGAACAATGGTTTACAAACCGCTGCCTCCTCCTAAACCCAAAGAAAACTAAACTGCTACTCTTCTCACCAACCCGTAAGTCCACCCCCGCACATTTTACACTTACATCTAACAATGGTATTGTCATCTCTCCAGACCTAACTACCAAACTCCTAGGAATAACTATAGATAATAATCTCAACTATGACACGCATATTAACAGTACAATAAAAACAGTCAACAAGAAACTTGGATCCCTCTATAGAATCAAACCTTTTCTAACAACAGCAGCCAGGACTGCTATAGCCAGAACTCATCTCATCTCTACTCTACTCTATGCTTCACCCATTTATACAAATCTTTCTAAAACCAACATTAACAAACTGACAGTATCCTATAACAGTATTGCCAGATTTGCTACTGCCTCTCCTTTCAGAACTCATCACTGTCTTAATCTTAAACAACTTGATTGGTTAGAGTTTCTTCACCATCTACACTTTTCACAGCTTACTATTGCCCACAAAACCCTGTATCAACCCACCAATACTCCTATACTCTCAAACCTTACCCCTACCATAATCCTAAAAACTTACGCTCTACTAACAAACTACTATTTAACATTTGCAGATCCAACAATTTAGCAGGTGACTCCCTTTTCTCTATACCATTGGTAAGCTATGGAATCTACTACCCACTGAACTCACAACTCTCTGCTCTCATATACTTTTTAAAAAGAAACTCAAGCTTCATCTCAAGTCACACTGGTTATGTTCCTGTACTATCCCTAACGGTTATACTTCTCACTAATAACTACCTGCATCATCCTAAGCCTTCCCTATACAATCTGCTTATCATGAAACTTTTGAGTGAATTCTTTATATATACTTGTATATTACATCCTCTCATGAATATTCCCTTATTGTTTACTGCTCCAGTCGTGCTCAATGGTAGTATGGCAGTTAATATTTCATATCTTTAAAAATATAAAAAAAAAAAAAAAAACTTTTTTCTTATTTATACATCTGTTCTACTCAGTACTATTTTCTATATTGTTTTTGGTATACAACTTTATTAGTACTTCTTCCTTTATTGAATTTTGCATGTGTTCTTCTGTAAACTTTTTCAAGATTGTACTTTATATATGTTTTTTATTGTTTATTGTTTTTTGTTTGTTATTCTTGGAGCTTTTCTCCCCGGGCCTCTACTGAAAATGGACATGTATCCAGCTAGACTAGCCCGGTCAACAAATGTAAAATAAAATAAATAAAATAAATAAAGTTCCAGCAAAAAGAGAAGGGAGATGGTGGATGGGTAACCTGGACTGCAACAGTGAATACACTCGAACATCTACATTTATGGTACGTGTACACAAAGTACAGTTTTGTACCTACCATAAATGTAGATGTTTGAGTGTTCACACTGCTGCAGTCATTACACTTGGGTTATCCTGCCGTCAGGCGGTCCCGCAGTCGGCCAGAGTTCCAAAGTCTTGGTCCGGCGTCGGTTGCTGTCACCTCCTCCCGGACGTCAGTGTGACAGGGGTATATGCAGCCGACACCATTTTCTTCAGTTTTTCTTGCCTCAGATGTCAGGTGCCCGCCGAATAGGTAGGCAATTCAAATTGCTAGTAAACAATACAAAAGAAAAGCAAACAACCATTTTTAGTTACCAGCAAATACTCCCCATAGGTAAGAAAGGGTAGATGCCCTAGGTAAGTACCAGAAAGTAAGAGGGGAAGGAGGGAGGGTACCCTGGACTGCAGCAGTGTCAACACTGGAACATCTACATTTATGGTAGGTACAAAACTGTACTATGTTCATAGTGTTACACTGCTGCAGTCATTACACTTGGGTGGAATCCCAAAGCTTAGGTAGGGAGGCTGGATCTATAAGGCATTAGGGGTGGCTATAAGGCCCTCTAGTACAGCAGTGGTGAAGCCAGCTCTGGATTTGGAGTATAAAGGCAAATGGTAATGTTTGGTGAATGTATGCACAGAACTCCATGTTGCTGCTTCCAAAATATCCTTGGTAGGTACTCCTCTGAGGTAGGCAGTTGAAGTGGCTGTTGCCCTGGTGGAGTGAGATCTAATGCTGCTAGGTACAGGTTTCCCATAGTGGGTATAGCAGAAACGTATACAGTGTCCTATCCATTTAGAAATAATCTGCTTTGAAATGGCTTTTCCCTGTGCTCCTGCAGCGTATGCTACCAATAATTGCTCAGATTTTCTGAAAGCTTTGGCTTTGTCCAAGTAGAAGCGTAACGGTCTGTGAATGTCCAAAGAATGTAGAAGTCTATCTGTTTTGTTCTGTGGTTTTGGATAAAAAGTTGGCAAGTGAATAGTTTGGTTTAGAGCCACACTTGATACCACCTTTGGCATAAACGTAGGGTTAGTTCTTAAAGACACCCTGTCCTGGTGGAAGATGAGGAAAGGTTCCACTGCCATTAGTGCCTGTAATTCTGAAACTCTTCGTGCTGGTGTTATTGCCAGTAGCAGAGCAGTTTTCCAAGAGATGTATTTTAATTCTGCTGTGTTAGCTGGCTCAAAAGGAGGTAGAGTTAATTTTTCCAAAACAAAGTTGAGGTCCCAAGTTGGTGTAGGTGCTCTACAGGGCGGTCTTATGTTTTTAGCCCCTCTGAGGTATTGTTTGAGCAAAGGATTAGAAAAAATTGGTGGATCCGTGTTGTAATGAGCAGAGATAGCGGAGGCGTGGATCTTGATGGATGAAAAAGAGAGGCCCTTGTCCAGCATCTCAGTTAAGTATTGCAGTATCTGAGGAATGTTTGGGACAAGAGGGTCCAGGTTGTGCGCTTGGTTCCAGGCACAGAATCTCTTCCATTTATCCGAGTATGTTTTCCTGGTGCTAGGTCTTCTGGCCTCCAGAATGACATCCATAACAGCTTTGGAGAGAGGCATTACTTGCTTGACTAAGGACTTTTCCATGCAGCTAGGTTTAAGGTCTTTAGCTGGCTGTGAAGTATCTGATTGTTGTGCTGTGTCAGCAACTCTGGGATTTGAGGCAAAATCCAGGGTGGTTCTTGTGCTAAGTTCTTTAAGATTGGGTACCAGTGCTGGAGTGGCCAGTCTGGTGCAATCAGTATCATTTTTGGCTCTTCCTGCCTGGCTTTTATGAGTACCTTTGG
Organism: Protopterus annectens; assembly: GCF_019279795.1. Taxonomy (NCBI): domain Eukaryota; kingdom Metazoa; phylum Chordata; order Ceratodontiformes; family Protopteridae; genus Protopterus; species Protopterus annectens. Next base: position 377,321,988 of record NC_056735.1, read on the forward strand.
AAGGAGAGGTAAAGGAGGGAAAGTGTATACTTGCAGTTTTTTCCAGTTGAATGAGAGGGCATCCACTTTCCATGCTTGTGGATGGTAGCTCTTTGTGCAGAATTTCTGTAATTGGCAGTTCTTTGGGGAAGCAAACAGATCTATGTCCGGGCTCCACCATTTTTGTGTTATCATTCTGAATATTTGTGTATTCCGTTCCCATTCGTGTGGGTCCATAATGTTTCTGCTTAGGTCGTCTGCCAGTGTGTTTTTCTCTCCTGGCAGGAATTGTGCTTGCAGATGAACTTGGTAGTTTAGATCTGTGTTCCACAAGTTCATGGCTGGTCTGCAGAGGGGGTAGGAGTGTGTGCCCCCTTGCTTGTTTATGTACCACATAACTGTGGTGTTGTCCGTCTTCAGTAATAATTGTCCTGGATGCAGTAGGTCCTTGAAAGCTATAATAGCATTTTGTACAGCTAGCATCATTTTTTGATTGATGTGGAGATGTCTTTGCTGTGTGGGCCACTCGCCCTGGATACATTTTCCTGTCATGTGTGCTCCCCAGGTGTAATCCGATGCATCTGTTGTCAGTGTCTGCCTGGCTGTGGGTTGAGTGAAAGGCTGTCCCTTGTTGAGGTGACGAGCTTGTGCCCACCATCGAAACTCCTGTTGTAGGCAAGGAATTAGTGGTATAACGGTTTCCAAACTTTGACAGTGTTGAGACCATACGCTCTTTAGGTACCATTGTAGTTTCCTCATATGCAGTCTGGCATATGGAATTAGTAGTCCCCAGGACTTTTTATCTACTATTTTGTATAAATATTTAGCAATCTTGTGTATGTACCTAATTTTGTCTGTGCTGGAGCTTTTCTCCCCAGGACTCCATTGAAAACGGGTTATTTTTGGCCCAATGGACTATCCTGGTAAACCAACTGCAAATAAATAAATAAATAAATAAGATGCCATGTAGCCCAAGGCCTGCAGAATTTTTCTTACAGGGAGTTGGGTCTTTGTTGCCATTAATTGAAAATACTGAGTCAGTTGTCCCTGCTTGTCTGGCGTGAGATAAGCCATCTGGGCCATTGTGTTCAAGCTGGCACCCACGAATATTACCTGTTGTGAGGGCACTAGTTTTGATTTCTTTTCGTTTACTGTGTACCCCAGGCAACTTAACTTTTTTACATATGCCAGATGCTTTAGTAGAATGTCCTTGCTCTCTGCTTGAGTCAGGCAGTCGTCCAGGTATGGATAAATTTGAATTCCTTTTTGCCTGCAAAATGCAATTACTGCAATTACTGGTGCCAGGCACTTTGTGAAGACCCTGGGTGCAGTAGATAAGCCAAAGGGCAGTGCAGAGAATTGATAGTGCATTGAACCAGCTAGAAATCTGAGGTATCTTCTGCAGTTTTGCCTGATAGGGACATGCAGGTATGCCTCTTTGAGGTCCAAAGTCACGAGCCAAGCTTTCTTGCCCAGCATGGGAAGAAGCTGCTGTAGTGTCAACCTCCTGAATTTCGGAACATCCAGGTAAGTGTTTAGTGTAGAAAAGTCCAGAATGGGGCTCCAGGCTTTATCCTTTCTGGGAGCCAGAAAGAGTCTTGAGTAAAATCCTTGTCCTTGTTCCTGTGATGGTATCTTTTGAATAGCTCTTATGTCCATGAGTGCTGTAATTTGTTTTTGAGCCTCTGCCCATTGATTTGGTGGTAGATTTGGCATTCCTTTTAGCCTTGGCAGGGTGTGAAAATGGAACCTGTAACCTTGAGATACAATGCTGAGAACCCATTTGTCTTTGGTGACGCAATGCCAGTTGTGATAGAAAAGTGCCAGTTTTCCTCCTAAGGGGGCTGCCAAGAGAGAACTGTTTGGCAGCTGTAGTGGAAAGTCATTGAGTCTGTTTTTTATAAGGTTGAGGCCTGTCTTCCCCTTCTTTCTGTCCTGGTGTGCCCCATTGTCAAGGCCTGTAAGGGCCTTGTGTCTGACCTCTACCTCTTGGACGTCTGTATCTGCCCCTTTGAGGTCTATCTGTGACTGGAAAGGACCAATTCTTTGTTGGCCAATTTCTGCTAAAACGAGGAGGCTGAACCTGTAAGAAATCTTTCACCGTTTGCATAGATTTTGCCTTATCCTCCCATCTTCTTTAATACCTCCTCTGCCTCAACTCCAAACAGCACATCCCTCTGCAAAGGTGCATCCAATAATTTGACCTTAACATGATCTGGTAACGTATGTTCTTTTAACCAAGCATGCCTTCTAATGACAGAGCCTGTAACTGCTGCTCTACAGGAGTCTTCTAAGGAATCAAACCCACATTGCAAAGTATGTTTTCCCACTTGTTCAGCTGCATGCAATAAATCCTGCATTTCTTTTAAGTTAGGAGGATCTGAATCTGGAAGCATCTTTTGTTTCAACTGAGACATCAAAAATTGCTGATATTTTAGCATGTGAAACTGGCAATGCAAGGCTCTCATTGCTAAAGTTGCAGACGTATATACCTTCTTTCCCCATCTATCTAATGCTCTGGAATCTCTGTCAGAGGGAACTGGGTTTTTTGCTGATGAGGCCTTAATCCCTTTGGGTCCCTGAGAAATAGTTTCAGGATCAGCAACAGGGCTTTTATACAGGAATTTGTGAGAGTCAGGGACTCTGTAATATCTATCAGGTTTAACTGGGGCTGGGGATAAGGAGTCAGGGTTCAAACTGGATTCAGTGTACACATCATCCACAATGTCTAAAACTGGTGGGATAGCAAGGGGTCTGTGTTGAGGCAATAAAAGGAAGTCTCGAAGCCTTTTCTTGGATTCTGAGTAATCCTCATCTTCCCAATGGAAATGCTCCCTCATGGTATGCAAGGTCTCCCCAAAGGAGTAATCCTCAGGCGGAGAGGCTGATGGAATTGATTCCTCAGCATCAGAATCCTCATAAGGGGGTAAAGAATATCCTAGGTCCGAGGAAATGGACACCTGGTCAGAAGATTCATAGTCTGCATCCTGTCTAGGCCTTTTATCAGGAGGGGGATGGGACCCCCTGATCAGAGTGATTAGGTCCTCGGCCATTTTTAGCATTTGTTTCTTAGGCATGGAAGCCTGTCCTGGCGAGAGTTGTGTCTGTTTCTTTGCTTTTAAGGGGGGCTTAGACTTAACAAAGGGTTTAATAGTGAACTGGGTAGGTCTGAAAACACCCTCTGTAACTGTGGATTGCTCAGCTACTTCGGTTCCCACTGTAGGTTTAGGATCGGTAAGCTGAAGACCTAGTTCGTCCGAAGGCCCAGCCAGCTCCACGTGGGAGTCGGAGGCAGTCTGTGGTTCTGTGGAAGTGGTCGTCAGTGGCTGCGTAGGCACCTCACTGAAAACCGGAGAATCGGCGACCGGCCTAAAAGAGGCCTTGTCGTCAGTTTTGGGCCTCGGATGCCTGTCCTTGCACTTTTTATGCATTGCGGTCGTCGGAATTTCCAACGGCATGGTGTAATTGAATTTTCTACCAAAATGTCGGGCAAAATAAAACCGACATTTAATAGTGCGCTTGTTAAACCTAGCACAAAACCATCAACCAGTGATGTCATGGTCAGGGCCTAGGCATGGAATACAATAGGAGTGGAAATCCTTATGAGGTATTTGCTTCCCACAAGAAATACAGTTATTAACTTTTACTGACATCGGTCTGAGGCAAGAAAAAGTTTCCCCAACGGGGTACTTAGCTCTTTTAGAAGACTTCGGTTCTAGATTCGGAATGAAAATCTCAGGAGTCGGCCGACCGGCACTTGCAAACTGCTTCTGCTTCGGGCACCGCACGGCAAGAAAGACTGAAGAAAATGGCGTCGGCTGCATCTTATATACCCCTGTCACACTGACGTCAGGGAGGAGGCGACAGCAACCGACGCCGGACCAAGACTTTGGAACTCTGGCCGACTGCGGAACCGCCTGACGGCAGGATAACCCAAGTGTAATGATTGCAGCAGTGTAACACGATGAACATCTGTACTATGTTCTTCGTGTTTCACTGTTGCAGTCATTACACTTGGGTTGAATCCCAAAGCTATGGTTGGGAGGCTGGAGCTAAATAGCATTAGGAGCGGCTATGAGGCCCTGCAGAACTGCAGTGGCAAAGCCTGCCCTGGATTTAGAGTAGAGTGGTAAATGATAGTGCTTTGTGAAGGTGTGCACTGAACTCCAGGTAGCAGCCTCTAAAATGTCTTTGGTTGGTACTCCCCTGAGGAAGGCTGCTGAAGTGGCTGCTGCTCTGGATGAATGTGGCCCAATGCCCTTAGGCACTGGCTTGCCATGTTGTGAATAGCAGAAACGAATGCAGTGGCCTATCCACTTTGAAATAGTCTGCTTTGAGATAGCCTTTCCTTGTGATCCTGCAGCATATGCCACTAGTAGTTGCTCAGTCTTTCTGAAAGCTTTGGTTCCGTTCAAGTATAAGCGTAGCTGTCTGTGTATGTCCAAAGAATGCAGAATTCCCTCCCCCTTATTCTGTGGGTTTAGATAAAAAGTAGGCAGATGAATAGTTTGGTTAAGGGCCACACTGGATACTACCTTAGGCATAAATGTCGGGTTTGTCCTCAGAGGAACCCTGTCTGGATAAAAAATGATAAAAAGGTTCCACAGCCATGAGTGCCTGTAGCTCTGAGACTCGTCTTGCAGAGGTTACTGCCAAGAGCAGAGCTGTTTTCCAACATAAAAACTTTATATCAGCTGTAGCGGCTGGCTCAAAAGGAGGCAGAGTGAGTTTTTCCAAAACATAATTGAGGTCCCATGCAGGCTGGTGATCTCCTTGGAGGCCTTAAATTTTTGGCTCCTCTGAAGTATTGCCTTAAAGGATAAGAAAAGATTGGTGGCTCTGTACTGTAATGAGCCGAAATGGCAGAGGCATGAATTTTAATTGATGAAAAGGATAGGCCTTTGTCCAGCATCTCAGTTAAGTATTGCAAAATCTGAGGAATATTTGGTACTGCTGTGTCAATTCCTTGTGCCTGGTTCCAGGCACAGAATCTCTTCCATTTTTCAGCATAAGATTTTCTAGTACTAGGCCTCCTGGCCTTTAAAATGACATCCATCACCTCTTTAGTGAGAGGTGTGTTTTGTATGACTACATTATCCGTCATGCTGCTAGATTTAAGGTCTTGAGTTGGCTGTGCAGGATCTGATTGTTTTGTTGGGACAGTAGGTGAGGTATTTGAGGTAAGGCCCAGGCTGGGCATTGAGACAAGTTCCTTAGGATTGGATACCAGTACTGACGGGGCCAGTCTGGGGCAATCAGTATCATTTTTGGCTTCTGTTGTCTGACCTTTAGGAGTACCTTGGGGAGGAGAGGCAGTGGAGGAAAGGCATATACTGTTAAGTTTTTCCAGCTGAAAGATAGGGCATCCACTTTCCATGCTTGCCTGTGATAAGTCCTTGTGCAGAATATCTTTAGTTGGCAGTTGTGAGGAGAGGCAAATAGGTCTATGTCCGGGCATCCCCATTTCCTTGTTATGTTGAAGATTTGTGGATCCAGTTTCCACTCGTGGGGATCCATGAGGTTCCTGCTTAGTTCGTCAGCCTGAGTATGTATCTTTCCTGGCAGGAATTGTGCCTGCAGATGTACTTGGTAAGTCAATGCTGTGTCCCACAAAGTCATGGCTAGTCTGCAGAGAGGGGTAAAAATGAGTGCCTCCCTGCTTGTTTATATACCACATGACCATGGTATTGTCTGTCTATCAGTAGTTGTCCCGGATGAAGTAGGTCCTTGAGGGCTGTCAGGGCATTCTGAACAACTAACATCTCTTTTTGACTGATATGTAGATGCATTTGGTTGGCCGACCATGTGCCTTGAATACATCTTCGTGCCATGTGTGTCCCCCAGGCATAATCTGATGCATCCATTGTCAATGTCTGCCTGGCTGGGGGTAAGGTGAATGGCTGTCCCTTGTTCTGGTGACAGGCCCTCGCCCACCATCGAAACTCCTGTTGCAGGCAGGGAATGAGAGTAATTATTGTTTCCAGGCTGTGGCAATGCTGACTCCAAACACTTTTTAGGTACCATTGAAGTTTTCTCATATGCAGTCTTGCATATGGAATTAACAGAATGCAGGATGCCATGAAGCCCAAAGAATTTTTCTTGCAGATAACTCGGCCTTTGTTGCCAACAGTTTGAAATAGGTAGTCAGTTGCCTTTGTCTGGCGTGAGATAAGCCATCTGGGCAGTTGTATTTAAGCTTGCACCCAGGAATATTATCTCTTGAGAGGGTACTAGTTTTGATTTTTGTTCGTTGACTGTGTACCCTAGGCATTGTAGTAATCTCTTTACAAACGCCAGATGCTGTAGTAGAATGTCCTTGTTCTCTGCTTGCATGAGGCAGTCGTCCAAGTAAGGATATATTTGTATTCCTCTTTGTCTGCAGAATGCAATTACTGGTGCCAGGCACTTTGTGAAGACCCTGGGTGCAGCAGATAAGCCAAAGGGCAGTGCAGAGAATTGGTAGTGCATGGAGCCAGCTCTGAAGCTGAGGTATCTTCTGCATGATTGTCTGACTGGGACATGCAGGTATGCCTCCTTTAGGTCTAAAGTCACAAGCCAAGCCTTCCTACCCAGCATGGGCAGAAGCTGCTGTAAGGTCAACATTTTGAATTTTGGTATATCCAGATATGTGTTTACAATAGATAGGTCCAGTATTGGTCTCCAGGCTTTGCCCTTTCTGGGTACCAGGAACAGTCTTGAATAAAATCCTTGTCCCTGCTCTTGTTCTGGTACTTGTTGTATGGCCCTCATGTCCATGAGGGATGAGACTTGTTTTTCTGCCTCTGCCCATTGTTTTTTTTGGTAGGTCTGGCCAACCGTTTGCCCTTGGCAGGGCATGAAAGTGAAACTTGTAGCCCTGTGACACTATGTCTAAGACCCATTTGTCCTGGGTTATTAAGTGCCAATTTTGAGAAAAAAGTGCTAGTTTTCCCCCTAAAGGTGCTGCCAGAAGGTAAGTGCTTGGCACAGGCAAGAGGAAGTCATTGGGACTGTTTCCTGTAAGGCTGTGATTTGTCTTCTCCACTTTTGGCGGTAGAAGCACCCCATTGTTTAGACCTGTATGAACCTTGTTTAGACCTGTATGAACCTTGGGGCTGGGATCTGCCTCTTGGACGTCTGTATCTGCCCCTTTGTGGTCTGTCTGACACTGGAAAGGACCAATTCTTTGTAGGCCAGTGTCTGCTAAATCTTGGAGGCTGTACCTGTAAGAAATCCTTGACTGTTTGCATAGATTTAGCTTTGTCCTCCATTTTCTTTAACACCTCTTCTGCTTTAACACCAAAGTATCATGCTGTAATGGAGCATCTAATAATTTTGCTTTAACATGATCTGGTAAATGTTGTTCCTTTAACCAAGCATGCCTCCTAATGACAGAACCCGTGACAGCGGCCCTGCAGGAGGCCTCCAAAGCATCAAAACCACATTGCAAAGTATGCTTTCCAACTTGCTCAGCTGCATGCAATAAATCCTGCATTTCTTTGTTTTCTGCACCTTCAGAATTTATCAACATTTTCTGTTTAAGCAGTGACATAATATATTGCTGATATTTGAGCATATGAAATTGACAATTTAACGCCCTTATAGCCATGGTAGCAGAGGTGTAAATCTTCTTTCCCAATCTGTCTAATGCCCTAGAATCCCTGTCGGAGGGGGGTAGGGTTTTTGGCAGTGGGTGTGCCTTGACCCCTTTGGGACCCTGAGAAATAGTTTCTGGGTCAGCAGCAGGGTTCTTGAAAAGGAATTTATGAGAGTCAGGCACCCTGTAGTACCTGTCCGGCTTAACAGGAGCTGGAGGTAAGGAGTCAGGGATCAGACTGGACTCTGAAAATACATCATCTACAATGTCTAACACAGGCGGAACAGCTAGGGGCCTATGTTGTGGGAGTAAAAGGAAGTCCCTGAGCCTTTTCTTAGATTCAGAATAATCTTGGCTCTCCCAGTGGAAATGTTCCCTCATGGTATGCAAGGTTTCCCCAAAAGAATAATCCTCAGGAGGAGAGGCTGAAGGGACAGATTCTTCAGCAACAGAATCCTCATCGGGAGGAAGAGAGTATTCCTGATCAGAAGAGGAATCTGAAGAAATGGAAACCTGATGTGAATATTCATATTCTGTCTCTTGCCTAGGCCTCTTAGCAGGAGGGGGATGGGAACCCCTGATCAAAGTAATTAAGTCTTCGGCCATTTTGTGTTTTGGGCATGGAGGCCTGACCATAAGGCTGTTGTACTTGTTTCTTTGTCTTTAAAGATGCTTTAGTCTTTTACCTTTGCAGCTGGAGTCACTTTAATGTACAATTGAGTATGTCTGAAAACACGCTCAGAAGCCGATGCCTGCACAGTGACTCTGGACCCATCTGAGGGAATAGTTTACGAAGGTCCAATACTTTGAGTTTCCAGCGGCCTAGGCGACTCCACGTGGGAGTCTATAGCGGCCTGCGGGTCCAAAGTAGCAGGCGTCAGGGGCTGCGAAAGCACCTTACTGAGAGCCGGCGAACTGGCGACTGGCTTAGAAGAAGCCTCGTCAACGGTTTTAGACCTCGGATGGCTGTCCTTTTCTTTTTCTTTGCATTTCTTGTGAACTGCGGTAGTCGGTTGGCTATCCGACGGCATCATGTAATTAAATCTTATGCCAAAATAGTGAAATGCAAAATCGTACCGGCGCTTTATAGTGCGCTGGTTAAATCTAGCACAAAACCGACAACAAGCAACATCGTGGTCAGGGCCTAGGCAAGGAATACAGTAATGATGAAAACCCTTATGAGGTATTTGGCTTCCCACAAGAAATACAATTAACAACTTTTTCTGACATTGGTCTGGAGCAAGAAAAAAGTTTTCCCCAACGGGGTACTTAGCTTTTAATGAAGACTTCGGATCTGAAATTCGAACACGAAAATCTCAGGAGTCGGACGACCGTCACTTGCGAACTGCTTCTGCTTCAGGCACCGCGCGGCAAGAAAGACTGAAGAAAATGGCGTCAGCTGCATCTTTTATACCCCTGGCGCACTGACGTCAGGAAAGAGGCGACAGCAACCGACGCCGGACCTAGACTTTGGAATTCAGGCAGACTGAGGGTAGCCTGCCAGCAGGATAACCCAAGTGTAATGACTGCAACAGTGAAACACGAAGAACATCTGCATTCGGGAGGGTGGCAATACAGTCTGAGGATTTATGCTCATACTTCTACTTATATTCCCCTGCTCTTGCCAGCTGATGTCACATGTCAGACATATGCCACTGGAAAGATTTAGGCTTTGGTAACCTAACTGGACATCAGCGGAAAAAAAACATCTGTCTGGAATACTGCACAGTGATTTCAGTCAGGACATCTGGGTATTTACAAATTTCTGCACTGTCGTTTCTTCATGTCTAGCACAACTTTGTCTCATTTCCAAAATACCTTACTTAGTAACAGGGAATATCACTGCACCTACTTCTGTTTTATTTTGGTGTGTAGTCTGATCAATTTCTGCTGGAATTGTTTCTATTTTTCTGGACCCTGTAATCCCCAAGCTTGAACACACTACCACAAGGTTGAGCATTATCCCATACTCTTTTTTTAAATTCACTTACTATTACTATCTAATACAAGATCTGTATTTAAGAAACAAATCGGTTAGGGTCCAGGGTTAAAGGCTGCTTGTGTTCTTTACGAGGTCAAAAATAATGTGCTCCATTGCTTTACAGATAAGGGTAGGTAGGCTGACAGGACTACAGTTCACAAGGTCAGTTGTGGATCCCACTTTGTGGAGTGGGATGACTACAATAGTTTTCCATAGTTGTTGAAAAAATCTAGTGGAGACGCTAAGACCAAATAGACATGAGAAGGAGTCAGCCAGGCAGTGTTTGGTGCTGAGCTGATAACAACCTGGTACATTATCATCCCATGGAGACCTAGGAAAGAGCATTTAGGACTTATTCAAGAGGTGATTTGGGGGTGCTGCTACAGACAAGTTAACAGGCCATGATTTAGGTGCAACAGGAGGTAAAGTATGAGCTTAATTTGCCTACTAATGTGTTGGCAATGTCCTCAGGGGTCGTTTATGCAAGGTTATTTTGTATTAACTCAGAGCACTGCTGGTCATTACTGCTTAGGCTACTGATATAACTGAAGAAGGCTTTACCTTTATCCTTAGCATGGATGTTGTTTCACAATTTGTATTTGCTCTTGAAGGATTTGATTTTGTTTCCAAGTTCTTTTTGATTATTTTGAACTCTTCTCTAGGATCACAGGATCATAGGATGTTACTAGGCTACTGGCCCTGAGGCCCTTATAAGCCTAGCCAAGAGTTCATGTTTAGACATGTCAGTACCCAAAGCCCCTGTCCAGCAGGGACACGTGGAATCCCACAGGTGTATTTGCTTTTCCCCATCCAGTTATCTAGGTTGTGCTTAAAAAGGGATAATGAGGTACTCTGCTTAACGTGGAGAGGGAGTCTAATCCACAGATGGGGGAGTCTCTGGGACACAAATATGTCCCACCAGCAAGTCCTACTGATGTCACAGACCAGGTTGAGGTTGTGTGTGCCGGTTACTCGAGTGATGCTTGAACTCTGGATATGCAGCAGTCCCATCAAGGCGGGGTCTGAGATTGCTTTGTATGCCAGAGGTCACCTCTTGAGTAGTCTGTATGAAACTGAGTAGAGGGGACAGGGTTTTTAGCCTATCTGTGTAGGGTAGATGTTTGAGGCCCTGGATTCTCCTGATGAGGAACCTCTGTGGTCTCTCCATCTTCTGCATGTGCTTTGTGACCTACATGCTGAAGAGGGCATTGTACTCAATAATTGGCCTTACAAGGGAAGAATACAGGGATGTTATGACTTCCTTGTCCTTGGATGAGATACCCTTACTTATGAGGTGGACCATGTAGAAAGCATTCCGAACAGAAGGAACATGGTGGTCAAAACTCAGGTTGCTATCAACCTGGGTGCCCAAATCCCTCATGACAGATTGCATGGTTAGGACGTTGTTATTAATGTGATAATATGTGGGGATGTCACTCTCCCAAAGGGGATGATGATGATGATGATGATGATGATGATGCATTTTTTGGCATTCAGCTTGAGGCTATGTTTCTGGCACCAGTCAATTGTATGGGTGAGACCCTCTTGGAGGACATCCACATCACTTGGGGAATTGATGACCGCTCCCAGCTTGCAGTCATCTGCAAACTTGGTCAGCCACAGCCCACTGGTTTTGTCCTGCACCTCAGAGAAGTATATCCCGAATAACAGAGGCCACAAGACCGATCCCTGACAGGGTGTTAAGTTTGCTTTTTTCATAACAGGACTTTCTTCTATTACACTGCAGCCAGTGCTTAGAAGTCTTTGCTTAGGATGCACTGCATTAATATCTTGTGCCAATATAAAAACTCAGTGATATATGTATGTACTGTACTGGAATCTATATTCAGTCATTGAGTGAGAAATCCATTGAACCTCTGTTCATCGAACTTAAAATACTAAATGTTAAATCACTGAATATTTTACACAGGGAATGGAGTTGGTTGGCCAGCATTAGGAAATTTGCCCTTTTCCCCAGTGTAGTACGATCTCAGAGTTGGTATATTTAAGTGTGGGGGGGGGGCGCACCTGGGTAGGTTTGATATACTGTTGTGTGTGTTTTGGTATGCATGTTGGTCCCCTTTTTCTTTTCCCTGGATAAAATATTTGATGACTGAACGTTGACTGACATGAACGTTCAATGTTTTAAGTTCAATGAGCAGAGGTTCAATGGATTCGATGACTGAACATAGACCCCTGTACTGTGCATAATGGAAAGAATACTTAAAAAACATCATACTTGAATTAATTAGCACTAATCAGATACACTATTACCGTTAAAAGTTATTTAGGTTCATAGGTAAGTACTAGGCTATCTGCCCACGGGCATTTATAAGCCTATCCAAAGGCAGTAGCAAGCAAATAACTCAAAAAACGAAATAGAAAACAAAACGCTGTGTCAGCAAGAAGAGTAAGTTTGAATTTAATACAATCCAAGCCAGTAGTACAATCCAAGCCAGTAGTAAACGCTTTCGTCTCTCATGCTAGAGACTTCTTCAAACTAATGGCTTTACCATAAAAACACACACTTTAAATACTTCAACAATCATCACTTGAAAGCATCAATTAACATTTAAAAACACAATGATATAAAATATAAAAGTGTACCTAAAAAACTTTTCTAATATTTCAACCCCTTCCTTTTCAAATACATTTTAAATTCTTCCCTATTATTTAATCCTGGAGGGAAACAGGCATTTAATTTGACCTGCCAACAATATTCCAACCAACCTAATTCTTCTTCAACATTTACTGTCTTAACATTCGGGTGTACAGTGTCCAGAAATATACATTTAAAATTGATTTTGCATTTCTCCTCAGCATAATGTTTACTCATGGCATTTTTGTGTCTCCATTAATAATAGCATAAGTATGCTCATAAATTCTTTTGTATAGTTCTCTTTGTTCTCCCCACATAAAATGATCTACATTCTAAACACATTAATAAATAAATAATATTTTTTGATTTACATGTAAACCTCCCTGGGACCTGGACTACTGTTTTCCCCACCAATATTTCACTACTATCAGTAAATAAATATTGACAGTAATTACAGTTATAACATTTGACCATCCCCTTTCTTACCTCAGCTTCTTTAACCTTATTAAGTTTACTTTGAAAAAAATCTTTAAAATTTCTGGCCTTTTTTGTACAAACCTGGGTTCATTTCCTATTTTCTCTACAATTTCTCTATTTCCCTTAAGAATTCCCCAGTTCCTTCTAACTACATTTCTTATAGTGTTGGAATCTGTACTATTTTGTATAGCTAATGCCGTCGTATAATGTTTTTGTATCTTGTCACAGACTCTTTCTGTATTATTTCTTTTCCTCGATTCTTCAGTGAACAATCTCTCTACTTCTGCTTGTGGATATAGTCTTATTTTCATTCTTTTACAAAAATATGAAGCTTCAGACTCAAACACTTCATCTTCTTTGGTTAAATTACTAATCCTTTTAAGTTGTCCCTTTATTATATTTGTCTTAGTTCTCTTCGAATGTAAACTAAAATAATGCAAATGCATATTATTTTGAAAATCCTTCTTAAAAATCTTGGAAATAAGTTTATTTTCATTTTTATATATTGTCAAATCTAAAAAATTAATTTTATCTGCATTATAATTGTACGTGAATTTTATATAAGAACAAATATTATTAATATAGTTTAAAAGGTCATTTAATTCATTAGTAGTACCATCCCATATTAAAAGGACACCGTCAATAAACCTTAACATCTTAACTATAAATTTACTATGTTCACTTTCTAATATATTGGCGGTTTCCCAACCTTGCATAAACACATTAGCATAGCTTGGGGCCAGGGCAGCACCCATTGCAACACCATTCGTTTGTACAAATACTTGGTCATAAAACTCTAAATAGTTGTGGCTCAGAACTAGATCAATCATCTCCATTAGTAGTCCCACTGTATTCGGGGAGAATTCTTTAAATTTTAGTAATTCTACCCTTACTGTTTCCATCCCTTCTTTGTTGGGAATCATAGTATACAAGGAATTTATATCTAATGCAACTAATATGTGCGAGTCTGAGACCCGAATTTCTTCCAATTTTGTTATACAATCGTAACTGTCTTTTATATAAGTAGTACATTTTGGTACTACCTTTTGTACATGCTTGTCAAACACTGACATTCCCTCTGTTTTGCTGTTTCTACTAACTACTATAGGTCTTAATGGTGGAGAATCAATATCTTCATGGATCTTTGGAATTCCAAAGATCCTACTTATTCTTGGATTATTAGATAAATTTCTTTTCATTTTATCATCAATTCTCCCTGTATAGAACCATTCTTCTATACAGGAATCTATTAATGAAAATCCCTTTTTTACCTCAGACATACTCATAGGTCTGTAAAAAATTAAATCAGATAACATTTCTCTCATTTTACTTTCATATTGACTTCTATTCATCAATACCATAGAACCACCTTTGTCAGCTTAAAAAATCAGTACATCTTCATTTTTGACTAAGGCATCAAAACACTATCTTTCTTTTTTTGTTAGATTGTAATATCTAAAATGTTTGTCATTATCTAACATTTCAAGCATCTGCAGTTCACATACATTAAGAAACCTCTCTAATTCTTTAACAGCGGGTTATAACAGCTAGGTTTATACATTTCACAATTGCTTTGCATTTGTGATCCAAATATTATATCTAAATTTAAGTTCCTTACATAGTGTCCGATTTCATTTATCATAACCAACTTGTTCGCTCTTTGTGCTGGGGCGAAATTCCACCCCTTGCTTAGCACACAACAATCTTCATACGACAGTTCTTTACTGGCCAAATTAATGATTTTAAAATTTACAGTACTTAAGTCTTCCAGTGTTGTTGTTTCCTGTTCCAGTTCTTCCCTGAACCTTTCCTGCCATACCAGTTTTTTTTGTGGTGGTTGTTGGTATTTATTAGAATAACTGAATTTCCCTTTAACACCATCTGCTGTAACCTGAGCCCATGTTCTTCCTTGGTTATCAATCGTTTGATATACTTCCATAACTTATTTTCAACTGTTAGGTTTCCCTTTACTTGAGGTTCAGTCGTCATCGGTTTAGTTTTGTCAGCATCTTTAGTTTTAGGTCTAACTGCTTGTTCAGTTGTTTTAGCTCCTTGTCCGTATCTGAAATCCCCTCCATCACTCGCAGTGTTAGCTTTGCGAATTTCCGCCACAATAACCTGTCCATTATTTTTATTGTTCAGTCTTTCAGACCTTCTTACAACATTAACATCATCCTCTGCTAAAAAACATTTCTGTTAACTTCTTTAATCAATGATTTACTCTGTAACTTCAGCCCATAGACTGTTGCCACACCCCCAGCATATTCATTCCTGCCTCTGAAAAACTTCTTCATTTTTCTTTGGCATAATTCTTCATTAAGTTTTAGCAGGTTTTCTTGTATAATGCTCATCTTACTATTAAAGTTCTCAAGAGAAGTGTTATCTTTCAGTATGCTATAGTTCATTTTAACTCTAACAGTTATTTCATCTGTTTTGATGTTGTTCGTTTCATGGAGCAATTCCATATACTGGAGCCCCGCCTTCTGGTTGATCTCTAACCACTTCTTCGTGAGATCTTTAGGTAAATCCCTGCCAGCTGGTAAATTCCTGATTCTTAGTCCCCTCGGGACTTGTTTTACTTTTAAACTATTATTAAAAAATAAAATGTCCCACTGGAGACGTTTTAGTGCCGAGAAATCTCTTTCTAAGCAATGAAAGCATTCTTGCATATTAGAAAAAGGACTCGTTTCTTCACATAAAACACTTCCTTCCACAGTGAAAGGATTAACAGGAGGGGCTAAACATCCATTTAAGATATCTTCTTCACAGCTCGCATTTAAAACAGCTCTCCGTTGGTTCCTCATAAGCGAGTTTACTGTCCCTTCTTCATTTATGATAAACGAACCACTCGGGGTATTGTTTAACACACAACCTACAATACGGCTACAAAACTCGTTCCTGGAACAGAACTTCTCTCCATTGCTGACACGCTGCAACACTAACAAACAATCCAAAGGCAGCAGTAAGCAAATAACTCAAAAACGAAATAGAAAACAAAAGCAGGGAGGTTTACATGTAAATAAAAAAATGTTATTTATTTATTAATGCGTTTAGAATGTAGATCATTTTATGTGGGGAGAACAAAAGGAAAACTATACAAAAGAATTTATGAGCATACTTATGCTATTATTAATGGAGAGACAAAAAATGCTATGAGTAAACATTATTCTGATAAGAAATGCAAAATCAATTTTAAATGTATAGTTCTGGACACTGTACACCCGAATGTTAAGATAGTAAATGTTGAAGAAGAATTAGGTTGGTTGGAATATTGCTGGCAGGTCAGATTAAATGCCTGTTTGTCTGTGTGTGTTTTTATGGTAAAGCCATTAGTCTGAAGAAGTCTCTAGCACGACAGACGAAAGCGCTTACTACTGGCTTGGACTGTATTAAATTCAAACTTATTCTTCTTGCTGACACAGCGTTTTGCATTTATAAGCCTAGCCAGAACGTGTGGGCTTTCGCCACCCCCTTAGATTAGTTCCCTGAGCCTCTGTCCAGCAGAGCCATTAGTTCCCTGCGCCACTGTCCAGCAGAGCCATTAGTTCCCTGCGCCACTGTCCAGCAGAGCCACTGCAGTGATCCCCGGGGTAAATTTTCTGTTTCCCATCCACCCGTCAAGGTTTCTCCTGAAGAGCGTTAGTGAGGGGCTCTGCCTGATGTATATTGGAATCCTGTTCCAAAGCATGGGGAGTCTCTGGGATATGAATCTATCCCTCCAGCATGTCTTATTTATCATTGTGGTGAGGTTTATATCTCTAGAGTGTGTGGTTCTCCGGGATTTGTTTTTTTAGGTGGAACATGTCCATCAATTCTGGGTTGGACATTGGCTTGTATGTCAGACAGAGATCACCTCTGAGTAAGCGGTATGCAACAGAGTACAGCTGGAGTTTCTTGAGTCGGGCTGCATAGGGCATCTGTTTGAGGCCAGTAATCCTCTTGGTGAGGTACTTTTGTGGCCTTTCCAGCTGTTGCAGGTGTCTTGTAAGGTACATCCCAAATGGAGCGTTGCATTCTATGATGGGTCTAATGAGTGATGAGTAGAGAGGCACAATAACCTCTTTTGTTCTAGATGCAAACACTTTTGTGATTAGGTGGGCCACATAGAAGGATTTTCTAACCACCTTGGCAATATGATTATCAAAGGAGAGATACTATCTACTTCAGTCCCCAGATCCCTTATTACATTTTCTGTATTTAGGGGACTACCACCTATGTGGTAGTTCGCGGGTACTTTGTTTTTTCCAAAGGGGATGACTATACACTTTTTGGCATTTAGCTTGAGGCCATGATTTTGATACCAGGTATCCGTCTCAGTGAGACCCATCTGGAGGGTGTCTGTATCAGCTGGAGAATCAATTATGGCCCCTAGTTTGCAGTAGTCTGCGAACTTGGGTCAGCCATAGTCTTCCTTTGCTTGCCTGTACCTCTGAGAAGTATATACCAAACAGGAGGGATCCTCGGACTGAGCCACTTGTAAATGATTTAGAGTCAGACGTAGAGCCTGCAACTCTCACCATGTGGGTTCTAACTATGAGCCAGTTGGCAACCCATCTCGTGACGTAAGGGTTTATGTTTAAGCTGGTGGGCTTGTCTATAACACTAGAATGGGGAATGGTGTTGAAAGCCTTTGCGAGGCCTAGGTAGGCTGTGTGGACCTCCTTTCCCTCGTCTAATGCCTTGGTAACCGTCTCAAAGAAGTCCACCAGGTTTAGGAGGCATGATCTGCCCTTAACAAAGCCAAACTGAGTAGGGTCCAAGGTCTGGAGGTTACCAATGTCTCTGTTAAAGAGTTCCATGATGATGCATTCCATAGCCTTGCAGACCAGGCTAGTCAGGCTTATAGGGCGATAGTTCCCGTGGTCCGTTGTGGCTCCACCTTTGTGGAGCGGAATAACCATTGCTGTGCGGGATAACTGTTGTTGTGCACCACTCTGTGGGTACGTAGCCTGTAAAGAGGCGGAGTTTGAACAGTGTGTTTAGGTGAGGGGTTAGTTCATTTTGGAGCTCTTGTCAGACACAGCCTGGGACCCCATCCAGTCCCATTGAAGCTATGTTTTTGGCTTTGGATAGGGCTGTTTTAACCTGTGTGTCGGCAATTGACGGGGCCCTACATTCTTCTGGTATGGTTATGGGCCCTTTAGGGGGTGAGGGGGGGGGTGAAGTTTGCACTAAACCTGTCTGCCAGAATGTTTGCAATATCAGTCGGTTCAGTGTATTTTGTGCCATTCTGCACCAACTCAGAGCAGATCTGAGTGTTTCCACTTAGGTTCTTAATATAGCTAAAGAACGCTCTGTGGTTATCTTTGGAGTCATTGGCAATTTTTCTTTCAAAACTATCCTTGGATGTTTTAATGAGGGATCCTTCTGTTGTATAGCTTGTTTATGGCAGGGGTCCACCAGACTGGTTTCCTTTACTTGGAGGAGTGAGTCTTGGTTTTACTTGGGATAGCACGATCCATGCATTCCTGCAGATTCTCATAGAGTGACTTTGTAAAGGTTTCAGCAGCTTGGACAGCATTGTCCTTTAGCATGGGGGCTGTGAACCTTTCCACCTCGGTCTTAAGTAACGTGAAGTTTGCGTTTGAAAAGTTTTTCATGGTGGTTTCCTTGATTGGGGGTGGGGGCGGAATGTGCATATCCAGAGTGATTAGTCTATGGTCTGATCTAACCAGCGAGGGGTTGACCTCCGGTGTGGAACACCGGTCACCCATGTTGGTGATGACTAGGTCCAATATGTTGTTCCCTCTGATGGAGGTGTTGACCAGTTGATCTGGGGCGTTCGAGTTTATAAATTCTAGGAAGCGTTGGGCAAGGGAGTTAGTACTTGAGTAGTTCTCCCAGTTTATGTTTGGGTAATTGAAATCACCCAGTATTAAGGTGTTTGGTAGGACCTTCATATTTCCCAGTGTCTCCAGAAATGCGGAATGGGGGTCCTGGGCCATGGTGGGTGATCTGTAGCAAGCTACAATTTGGATTGCAGTTTTGCCCATTGTTAGGTGCACATGGATGATCTCTGATGCATTGTGCTGCGCCACTAACCTGGAGGTGTGGGTATCCTTGATGAATATGGATACACCCCCGCCTTTTGTGTTTCGGTCCTGGTTCTGTGGTCGAAAGGTATGGTATGAGTTATAGCCTAGTAGTGCTGGGGTGCTCTCAGCAGCCTTAAACCAGGTTTCTGTTACTGCACAGATGTCGATGTTCTCTGTTTTTCCCGAAAAGTACAGTGCCTTACTGTACTGTTCTGGTTTCACTTCTGACAACAATCTCGCGGGCCAGAAAAAAACTTGCTGCTGTCGCTAAAACTCTGACGTCAAGACTACTACAAATCAGCAGTAGTTTTGTGTAAATTACCTCCCACAAAATGACATCAGCCTAGCAGTATTTGCATTCTACTAAACCAAATTCAAAGACACACCCAATATGTGATGTCAGAGCAATGTAGCCTTCCCACACCCACAGGCTGTTAAAAACCAGCAGCATAAACCATAAAGTGAGGAATTCTCGCTCTTTGTTGGTGTATCCTGCAGAGTACTGTTTTTCTCTGGACATTCATCAAAGCTGTTCTTCTTCAGCTGGCAACTCCTCCTGCATTGTACTTTTAGTTTGGACATGATGAGTTTTAAAAATGTTACTGGGGTTTTTGTATTCTCCTTGTTGACCTTATTATTTTGTGCACATATGAGACAAGTTCACTTGATGCTGTGGCAACACTTTTCATAACATGCTGCAAATTTTATTCCCTCAGCATTTGCTCTCTGTGATTCCATCTTAAAAGCTATTGTGTGGTTTAGGATAATATACTGCTTTGCGACGAGAGTTAGCATGCTTCCTGTTTCTTCAGAATCTAATCTTACAATGTGCTTTACTCCACTTCTCAATTGGTTTTCAATTTGTTTTTTCCAAAGGCAAAGTGCATAGTAAGATTTGATCCTTCTAATATAACAAGCCTGCTATCCCTCACAGCAAGAGTTACCATGGCAACTACTAACGATCAGCATGCTTGCAGTGCTCATGTTGCTGCTGAAAGCTTCGGTTGGGGAAAATGTTTTACTGCAGATTATGTTTATCAGGAGAGACCAAAGAACCAGTTAATTGCTAAAACATGTTTCAGTGCTTGTTTAACTACTGTGTCACTCCTTGGAGCAAAACTTTTTATTTTTATGTCTAAATATATAATTGAACATGCTGCCGAGGGACACTGGGGTGTTTACATTTGGCTTTAGAGCTCTTGCTTACTCGAGCAGACTGCTGGAGGAATTGTTTTCAGATATGTTGCATTTCTGGTGCTACTCTGTACTTAGGCAGGAAAGTGTACTGGTTGCTGGGGGGATAAATACTTGTTTGACTGCTGAGACTCCTTGCCAGGCAAATGCTTTATTGTAATGCATGTCAGTATTTACAAAGACTTGTTGGCCGCGTATCAGTCATTACATTTGTTTGTACAGTGTTTGGAAGGGTCTCTGGGTGAAATGTTTCTGTTTTTTCTGGTTGTGTGTAGTACAGCTGCACCTCATACCTCACAAACCCTTAAAGAAGGAATTCTGGACAAAACAACAAATAACAGGGGAAAAAAAAGACCCATGAAGTGGCCGCTTGTGGAACTGCTTCATTTCAGTGCATGTGTGACTACTGTGGGACTCCTTGGAGGTGGGGGGTTGTTTAACTGCAGTGCATGTGTGCACTTGGACATATCTACTTAGGGTCTCGTGGGCCACTAATGTTTCATTCACTTTAACAGACTACTGAAGGGCAGACCAATGAAGTGGTCACTTGGGGAAATACTTCATTTTGCTGCTTAAATGTCTACAGAAGGTCTTGATGGGTGGGAGATATTCCATCTTTGGGCTTGTGTGCAAAACTGAGTATCAATTTTGGGGGTGAAACTTTAAATTTTGGTGTTTGTGTGTACTTAGACTACTAACTGGTTATAGGAAATGTGTTCATTTGGGGCTACTGCAGACTTGGACACACTACCAAAGTGTTAGCTTCTGGAACGGTTTCATTTTGGTGCTGTTGTATACATGGACATACTACTAAAGTGGTTGTTGTGGAAAATGTTACATTTTGTGGCTTGTGCATACATGTACAGACTACTGAAAGGGTCGTTGTAGGAAATGTTTCATATTGGGGATTCAGTGTACTTGGTCACACTACTAAAGGGGATCTTTGGGAAAAATTGGATGTTTCTTATGCAAAATCTAAGGAGCTTATCTGGGGCTAATGCCTCACATTAATACTTGTGTGTAGAGGGACAAACTACTGACAGAGTAGTTGTGGTAATTTCTTTCTGTTGGTGCTTCTGAGTACTTATACACAGTACTTTTGGCGATAACTACAGAAATCTTGGTGGTTGGGCGAATAGTGAGGTGGCCCAGTCGAGTTGATAATGTGTGCTTTTAGTGCTTGTACATAGCTGCTGAAAAACTGGAATTTCTTGCTTCAGAAATTGTTTCATTTTAATGTCTCTGAGTAATTTACCTACATCCAGAAGTGGTTCCTGGGTGAAATGTTATAGTTTGGTTGTGTGTGTGCTTGGCAGACTGTTGTAGTGGTTCCTCTGGGAAATGTTTAAATTTTAATGACTGTATTACTACTGACAGACAGATTGGTGTGAAATGATTCACTGTAGTGCTTATGTGTTCTTGGACAGACCACTAAACAGCACGCCTGGAGAAAATGTGTAATTTTAGTACAGTATAGTTGTGTATACTTACCATAAATGTAGATGTTCAAGTGTATTCACTGTTGCAGTCATTACATTTGGGTAATCTGCTGGCAAGTTGCCCTCAGTCGGCCTACATTCCAAAGTCTTGGGTCCTGCATCGGTTGCCGTCTCCTCTTTCATGAATTCAGGTCGTCAGGGGAATAAAACAAGTAGCCGACGCCATTGTCTTTAGTTTTTCTTGCCCCAGATGTCAGGTGCCCCCAAAAAGGTAGCAAAAATATATATGTATAAAAACTATATATACATGCATCAATATAAACTTTACCTTCATCTACAAGCAAATACACCACATAGGTTGTAGAAGATAGAGAAGGAAAGATAAACTCCAGAATGAAAGGGGGATGGTGGGCGGGTAACCTGGACTGCAACAGTGAATACACTCGAACATCTACATTTATGGTAAGTGTACACAACTGTAATATGTTCTTCGTGTTTCACTGTTGCAGTCATTACATTTGGGTAGAATCCCAAAGCTATGACTGGGAGGCTGGAGCTAAACAGCATTAGGTGTGGCTATAAGGCCCAGCAGAACTGTAGTGGCAAAGCCTGCCCTGGACTTAGAGTAGAGAGGCAAATTGTTTTTTTGTGTCTTTCGGCTTTTCCCGGTTAGGGGTTGCCACAGCGGAACTTCGGTCCGCTAATGACTGGCAGTTGATTTTTACGTACCGGCTTGCCAGGCCTGACGCACAACCTTCAACGAAGGTACGCCCATTCATGCATGTCTCCAAGCAGAAGACGCTCTAGATGAGAATCGAACCGGACAGCGTCTTACTGTGAGGCGACAACGCTACCACAGCACCTAATGCTTTGTAAAGGTGTGAACAGAACTCCAAGTAGTAGCCTCTAGAATGTCTTTGGTTGGTACTCCTGTGAGAAAGGCTGCTGAAGTAGCTGCAGCTCTGGTGGAATGAGACCTAATGCCCTTGGGCACAGGTTTACCATGGTGTAAGTAGCAGAAACGAATGCAGTGGCTTATCCACTTTGAAATAGCCTTTCCTTCTGATCGTGCAGCATATGTCACTAGTACTTGCTCAGTTTTTCGTAGAGATTTAGTCCTGCTCAAGCAGAATCTTAGTTGTCTATGTACGTTCAAGGAATGCAGAATTCTCTCCCCCTTGATCTGCTGATTTGGATAAAAGGATGGCAGATGAATAGTTTGGTTAAGAGCCACACTGGAAACCACCTTACGCATAAATGTTGGATTTGTCCTCAAAGACACCCTGTCTGGGTACAATATGATGAAAGGCTCCACAGCCACGAGGGCTGTAGCTCTGCGACTCTTCTTGCTGAAGTAATTGCTAGTAGCAGAGCTGTTTTCCATGATAAGAACTTTATATCAGCAGTAGCAGCTGGTTCAAATGGAGGCAGGGTGAGCTTTTCCAACACATAATTGAGGTCCCATGCAAGTACTGGTGATCTTCTAGGAGGCCTTAAATTTTTGGCTCCTCTAAGATACTGCTTTAGTAAAGAATGAGAAAAGATTGGTGGCTCTGTATTGTAATGAGCCGAAATGGCAGAGGCATGGATTTTAATTGATGAGAAGATAGGCCTTTGTCAAGCATCTCAGTCAAGTATTGTAATATCTGAGGAATATCTGGTTCTGCTGTATCAGTACCTTGTGCCCGATTCCAAACACAGAATCTCTTCCATTTATCAGCATAAGATTTTCTAGTACTAGGCCTTCTGGCTTCCAAAATGACATCCATCACAGCTTTACTGAGAGGTGTTGTTTGTATAACTACATGATCAGCCATTCTGCCAGGTTCATTGTCTGGAGCCGATTGTGCAGGATCTGATTGTTTTGCTGTTGCAGTAGTTGAGGGCTTTGAGGTAAGGTCCAAGCTGGGTATTGAGACAAGTTCCTAAGGATTGGGTACCAGTATTGGCGGGCCAGTCCGGGGCAATTAGTATCATCTTTGATTTCTCTTATCTGACTTAGGAGGACCTTGGGAAGAAGAGGCAGAGGAGGAAAGGCGTAAACCGATAGGTTTTTCCAATTGAAGGATAGGGCATCCACTTTCCATGCTTGTCTGTGATAAGTCCTTGTGCAGAATCTTTTCAATTGATAATTTTGAGGAGACGCAAATAGATCTATGTCTGGGCTCCCCCATTTCTTTGTTATCATGCTGAAGACTTGTGGATCTAGTTTCCACTCGTGAGGGTCCATAAAGTTTCTGCTTAAATCGTCTGCCAGAGTATTTTGTTTTCCTAGCAGGAATTGAGCTTGAAGATGTATTTGGTAAGTCAAAGCTGTGTCCCACAGTGCCATGGCTAATCTGCAAGGGAGGTATGAGTGCGTGCCCCCTGCTTGTTTATATACCATATAACTGTGGTGTTGTCCATCTTTATCAGTAGTTGTCCTGGATGAAGTACGTCCTTGAAGGCTGTCAGGGCATTTTGAACAGCTAGCATCTCTTTCTGGTTGATATGTAGATGCATTTGTTTTGGGGTCCATATTCCCTGAATGGATCTTCCCACCATGTGGGCACTCCAGGCATAATCTGATGCGTCTGTTGTTAAGGTTTGGCTTGCAGGGGGTAGAGTGAAGGCCTGTCCCATGTTTTGGTGACATGCCTTTGCCCACCATAGAAACTCCTGTTGTAGGCAGGGAATGAGAGGAATCATTGTTTCCAGACTGTGACAATGTTGACTCCATAAACTTTTTAGGTAAAATTGAAGTTTCCTCATATGCAGTCCTGCATATGGAATCAGTAGGATGCAGGATGCCATGAAGCCCAAAGCCTGCAGAATTTGTCTTGCAGATAACTGGGTTTTTGTTGCCATCAGTTTGAAGTAAGTAGTCAGTTGCCTTTGCTTGTCTGGAGTGAGGTAAGCCATCTGGGCAGTTGTATTCAAGCTTGCACCCAGGAATGTTATCTTTTGAGAGGGTACCAGTTGTGACTCTTTTTCATTTATTGTGTACCCTAGGCATGTTAGAAGCCTTTTCACAAACGCCAGGTGTTGAAGAAGAATGTCCTTGTTCTCTGCTTGAATGAGACAGTCATCCAAGTAAGGATATATTTGTATACTTCTTTGTCTGCAAAACGCAATTACTGGTGCCAGGAACTTTGTAAAGACCCTGGGCGCAGTAGATAAGCCAAAGGGCAGTGCAGAGAATTGGTAATGCATTAAGCCAGCCTTGAATCTGAGGTATCTTCTGCACGATTGCCTTATAGGGACATGCAGGTATGCATCTTTTAGGTCTAATGTCACCAGCCAAGCATTCTTGCCCAGCATGGGCAGAAGCTGCTGCAAAGTCAGCATTTTGAATTTTGGAATGTCCAGGTATGTGTTCAAAATCGATAAATTCAGTAATGGCTGCCAGGCCTTGTCCTTTCTGGGTACCAAGAACAGTCTTGAGTAAAAACCTTGTCCTTTTTCCTGTTCTGGTACTGGCTGAATGGCCCCCATATCCATGAGGGACGTAACCTGTTTCTGTGCCTCTGCCCATTGATTTTTTGGCAGATCTGGCCAACCTTTGCCACTGGCAGAGTATGGAAATGGAGTCTGTATCCCTGTGATACTATGTTTAGCACCCATTTGTCCTGGGTTATTAACTGCCAATTTTGAGTAAAAAGTGCTAATTTTCCCCCTATGGATGCTGCCAAAGATAAGTGCTTGGTGAAGGCAGAGGGAAGTCATTGGGACTGTTTTCTGTAGGTTTGCGCTTTATCTCCTCCAGATTTGGAGGTAGAAGCGCCCCATTGCTTTTACCTGTATGAATCTTGTACCTGGTATCTGGAACCCTTAGGGCATCTGGATTTGCCCCTTTGAGCTCTGTCTGACACAGGAAAGGACCAATTTTTTGTAGGCCAGTGTCTACTGAATCTTGGTGGCTGCACTTGTAAGAAGTCTTTTACAGTTTGCATGGACTTAGCTTTGTCTTCCATTTTCTTTAAAACCTCTTCTGCCTTAATACCAAACAGAGTATCATGCTGTAAAGGTGCATCTAGTAATTTAGCTTTAACATGATCATGCAAATTTTGTTCCTTTAGCCAGGCATGCCTCCTAATCACAGATCCAGTAACTGCAGCCCTGCAGGAAGCCCCTAAGGAATCAAAACCACATTGCAAAGTATGCTTTCCAACCTGTTCAGCTGCATGCAATAATTCCTGCAATTCTTTATTTTCTGCACATTCAGAAATCAACATCATTTTCTGTTTCAGCAATCCCATAACATGTTGTTGATACTTGAGCATATGAAACTGGCAGTTTAAGGCCCTAACTGCCAAGGTTGCAGATGTATAAACCTTTTCTCCCCATCTATCCAGTGCCCTTGAATCTCTGTTAGAGGGGGTAGGATATTTTGATGTTGAAGCGTTAACTCCCTTTGGACCCTGCAAAATAGTTTCAGGATCAGCAGCAGGGTTTCTAAATAAAAAATGTGTGAGAGTCAGGGACCCTGTAATATCTGTCAGGCTTGCTGAGAGCTGGAGATAAGGAGTCAGGGGTCAAGCTTGACTCCGAAAACACATCATCCACAATGTCTAAAACAGGGGGTATGGCTAAAGGCCTGTGCTGAGGGAGAAGAAGGAAATCCCTGAGCCTCTTTTTTGATTCTGAGAAATCTTGACTCTCCCAGTGAAAATGCTCCCTCAAAGTATGCAAGGTTTCTCCAAATGAATAATCCTCAGGAGGTGATGCAGATGGTATAGACTCCTCTGCATCAGAATCCTCATAGGGAGGTATAGATAATTCCTGATTAGAAGAGGAATCAGAAGAAATAGAAACCTGATCTGAAGATTCATAATCAGTGTCTTGCCTAGGCCTCTTATCTGGAGGGGGATGGGAACCCTTGATCAAGGTAATAAGGTCTTCAGACATTTTGATCATCTGTTTTTCAGGCATAGAGGCCTGTGCATGTGGATCATGTGTCAGTTTTTTAGTTTTAGAAGTTGCATTTGTCTTTGGTTTTGCAGCTGTCGTCGGTTTGATATAAAAATGTTGAGGCCTGAATCCACCCTCAGAAGCTGGTGCCTGCTCAGCGGCTCCAGACCCATCAGAGGGAGATACATCTGTGGGTCCAATACTTTGAGTATCTCGTGGCATGCCAGACTTCACATGGGTGTCTGTAGGGGCCTGCGACTTGAATGTAGCGGGTATCAGGGGCTGCGAAAGTGCCTCACTGAGTACCGGCGAACCGGCGATTGGCTTAGGAGAAGCTTCATCGGTTTTGGACCTCGACTGTCTCTCTCTGTCCTTTTCTTTGCATTTTTTTATGTTTCCAAAATACTTTGGAGGCAAAAATATACAGATGCTTAATAGTGCGTTGGTTAAATCTAGCACAAAACAGACAGCCAGGCACATTGTGATCACTGCCTAGGCAAGGAATACAGTATAAATGGAAATCCTTATGAGGTATTTGCTTTCCACAAGTAATACAATTATTAACTTTTTCTGACATCGGTATGGAGCAAGAAAAAAAGTTTCCCCAACGGGGTACTTAGCTTTAGTGAAGACTTCGGTTCTGAAACTCAAACTCAAATATTTCAGGAGTTGGCTGACCGGCACTTGCGAAATGCTTCTGCTTCGGGCACTGTGCGGCAAGAAAGACTAAAGAAAATGGCGTCGGCTGCTTGTTTTATACCCCTGACGACCTGAAGTCATGGAAGAGGAGACGGCAACCGACGCAGGACCCAAGACTTTGGAATTCAGGCCGACTGAGGGCAACCTGCCAGCAGTTTACCCAAATGTAATGACTGCAACAGTGAAACACGAAGAACATCTACAATTGGGCACCTGGGTGGAAAATGCTTCATTTCAGTGTTTCTGTGTGCTGGGACAGACAGCTGAAGGGGTCCGTTGGGGAAATGCCTCATTGTAAGTGGTTGTGTGTACTAGGGCAGACAAATGAAGTCTTCTATTGGGCAACTCTTTCTCTTCCACTCATGTGACTAGTGTGGGACTCCTTTGTGAGGAATGGGGGAAGAAAGAGCTTAACTGGATGCATGTAATGAATATTGATATGTGGGGTATATTTCTAAAGAGAAATGCACATATTGTGTATAGCAACTATTTGGTAAACTGAAGAGTGGGATCAAAACAAAACAGGGAGACAGGCATTGCATACTGACTTGTGAAGACCTGAATGTAACATGATACTTTGTGATTCAGGAAGTATGTAACACTTTAACATGCATCTTAATAGTAATTAATGAAAAAATGTAATGTTCTTTATAACTATTCTATATTTACGCCACAGTGGTCAAAATTTCTTACGGATTTTTGCCTAACCAGAAGCCATGAGAATGGGTGTGGGAAGGTTTTCAAAACAAGAAGTTATGTACTCACCATAACGTTCGGTTCGATGTATGTGGTCCATCTTGCCTCACATTCTTACTCACGGGTTCAGAGCAGAGTATCGGCTCCGACTCGGCCAACTTTTATTTTCTAGCACGAAGTCTCTAATTGGCTGGGCTAAACCGGTATCCCATGTTGCACTGCTCCATAGCCCCAGATCTAGTTTGCAGCAATCCACAGTCACACCTCATGCACAACCACAATCCAGGAAGGTAGGACACTATCCAGGGTAGTAAAGGAAAAACAACTAATATCGAAGGGTACTCAAGACCAATTATTGCCTCCAGATCCTCCAGGAAGGGGGCAGGTGGGAGGGTATGTAAGAATGTGAGGCAAGATTGACCACATACATCGAACGTTATGGTGAGTACATAACTTCTTGATGTTATGTGGTCCAATCTCGCCTACATTCTTACTCACAGGACAGCGTCCCCAGCACCTCTATCCTGGGAGGCTCAAAGGAAGATACTCCTGAGAACTGTGGAACCAAAGGAAGCCTGGCCCCTAGAAGCCACATCTAGTTTGTAATGAGTAATAAAGGTATGTGGAGAAGCCCACGTGGCCGCAGCACAAATATCATCCAAAGATAGCCTGGCATGGTAAGCCATCAAAGCGGAAACAGCCCTGGTAGAGTGAGCCTTGAAAGGGAACGGTAGATTTCTGCCTGCTAACGAATAGATAAAAGAAATGCAATCTGAAATCCCTCTGGAAATTGTAATCTTAGAAATAGGGGAACCTGCTCTACTTTCTGAAAAGGACACAAACAGTTGGTCAGACGTCCGTAGTTGTTTTGTCCTGTGTAAGCAGAATCGTAATTGCCTGTGTATGTCCAACTGATGAAATTTAAACTCTGCCTTATTGGAAAATTGAGGGAAGAAAACTGGCAACTCAATAGACTGATTGAGATTAACAGTAGAAGTTACCTTAGGAAGGAAGGACGGATTAGGTCTCAAGGAAACCCTGTCCTTATGAAAGATTAAATATGGGGATTTGATGGACAGAGCTTGAATCTCCGACACCCGTCTGGCTGATGTAATGGCTATTAAGAAGGCAGTCTTCCAAGACAGAAACTTTAATTCACAAGTGGCAGCCGGTTCGAAAGGTGGGGAAGTCGGGGCTTGCAGAACAAAGTTTAGATCCCATGGCATGATAGGTTCCAACACAGGAGGCCGGAGTAACTAGGTGCCCTTCAAAAAGGCCTTACAGAGTTTATGAGCCATAAGAGAGGGCTCGTAAGACGTATGAAAATTAGAAATAGCAGCCAGCTGGACCTTGATGATAGCAGGAGCAGAACCCTGCCGAAAGAGCATGGATAAAAATCCAAAACAGCAGGAATAGGGGCTGTGTAAGGGTCCAGTCCCTGGGCATGAGCCCAAATAGAAAATCTTTTCCACTTGCTGGAATAAATCTTCCTGGTGGAAGACTTATGAGAAGAGGATAAAATGTGCACTACCTCAGGTGAAAAACGATGAAGTCTGACTAATGATGGAAGTGGAGTAGCCAGGCTGTCAACCTGAGGGTCCGCAGGGAGGGATGGAACTGTCCTGACATGTGTGTCAGTAGGTCTGGTACTGGGTCCAGAATCCAAGGACTGTCCACTGCGTATTGATGAAGAAAGGAGAACCAGACTTGGCGAGGCCAGTGTGGGGCAATTAGAATCATCTTGCTTCCCGAGGATATGGCTTTCTGAATCACTCTTGGTAACAGAGGAAACTGAGGGAAAGCATACAGCAGACCGGTGGACAATCGTGGACTAGAGCGTCCCTGAGTGACTCCCCCTGTGGGGGGGGGGATCAGTGTGAAGTAGTTGCTGCACTTGGCATTGAGGGAATTGGCAAAAAGATCACAGCAAGGCTGACCCCACCTGCTGAAAATCTGTTCCGCAACCCGGCAGTTCAGGGAACCACTTGTAAGGCATCAGAATAGCTCTGCTCAGCCTGTCTGCTATCACATTGGCCTTCCCCGGAATATGCATTGCCACTAGAAACCGTTGGGAAGACACTGCCCACTGCCACACTCGCATGGCCTCTCTGCACAGGGGATAAGATCTGGTTCCCCCTTGTTTGTTCAGGTACCACACAACAGACATGTCCGAGTGAATTGCAATCGTTCCCAGAGGAAGAGAGCTCTGAAGTGATCGCAACGCCAGTAACACTGCTCTCATCTCTAAAACACTGATGTGCAAATGTACCTCGTGATCTTGTCATGTGCCTTGGACCATCCTGCTAAGATAATGCCTCCCCCCCAATCTGGGAGGCGTTCGTGGTCACCGTGGCAACAGGTGACATAGGAACAAACTGTTTTCCTGCGTCCAGATTGGTGAAGCATAGCCACCAACGGAGGTCTTGTTTGCACCAATCCGTGTGTAGGATCAAGTGGGAAAGGGGAAATTCCTGAAAGGACCATTGGGCAAAGAGGAGCCACTGCAGAAGCCTCATGAATAATATGGCTAGAGGCACTAACATGATGGTGGCTGCCATGGATCCCAGGAGCTGTAGAACCCATCTGGCCTGAACCTTCTTGAGGGGTAACAATGCGTGAAACTGACTCTGCAACACTCCTATCCTTTCTTGGGGCAGGAACGCTCGCATTCGAATGGAGTCTAGCTCTGCGCCTATAAATGTGACAAGCTGTGAGGGCAGCAAGGCAGACTTTCCCCAGTTAAAGGTAATTCCTAGTTGTTGACAGAGGGTAATGGTAGCTTCCCTGGCTCAAATGAGAAGATGCCTTGTGGGGGCGGTGAGGAGCCAGTCGTCCAGGTATGGAAACACTTGGAATCCTTGACGTCTCAGGTGAGCCGTCACCACCGCCAAACACATGGTGAACACCCTGGGGGCTGTGGTGAGACCAAAGGGCAGGGCACGAAACTGGAAATGACTGGCTCCCAGCCGGAAGCGTAAGTGACTCCTGGATGCCCTGTCCATTTTGATGTGGTAGTAAGCATCCTTGAGGTCGATGGAGCACATCCATATTTCTTTTCCCAGCAATGGAAAAATGGACTGGAGGGTGACCATTCGGAACTTGGACTTCAGAACGTAGTGATTCAGTCGGCTGAGATCCAGAAGGGGTCTCAGGTCCCCTGTTCTTTTCGCCACCAAAAAGAGTCTTGAGTAAGTCCCTAATCCGATTTGGTCTGAGGGGACTGGTTGGATGACTCCTTTTTCCAGCATCTTTGAGATTTCTAGTGCTGCTTGATCCCTTTGACTGGGTGGAACGTCCGGGATTCTCTTGACTGGAGGGGGCTCTGATAAAAAGGGGATGCATACCCTCCGGTAACTATTCGAAGCACCCATCGATCCTGGGTGATGCTTCCCCAGGCTTCCGGGTATAACGAAATGTGGCCCCCGACTGGCTCTGGAATAGCACAGTCGGGCAATACATCATGAACGATGGTAGGAAGACCCGCGAAAGGAATCACGGTCTCCTGAGTTGCGGGGGCCTCCTCTGCCCCTGGGGCAACGTCTTCCAGAATAGGCTCCCCCTCCTCTGCCTCTGGAGGGGGGGGGGGCTCACCTTGAGCTGCAGGGAAAGACTTCTGTGATTTTTTGAACCACATCTTCCCTCCTCTCTGAGCCTTGGGGTAAGGCCTAGAAGGGAAGGAAAAACAGATCCATATGGCAGACAAGGTCTTTCCCTCTTGCTAGCATCTGGTGAGGGTGTCTTTCACTTTGGTCCCGAAGAGTGAGGACCCATCAAAGGGGGCGTCAGTGAAGGAAGACTTGAAGGCCTCACCGAAATGACACAGGCGCATCCAGGCTTGCCTCCTGAGGGCTACTTCTGAACTAGCTGCCCTACTCGCCCCTTTAGCTGCATAAGATATGAGCCTCATGGACGAGTTGACAATCGAACCAAGGGTAGACAACTGGGCGTTAACAGTCTGCACTAATGCCTCAGGTACGTTACCTGTTAGAGTATCTCCTAACTCCTTAAGGAGATCTCTCTGGAGCCGAGTAAAATGACAAAGGTAATTCAGCGACCGTAGGGTGAAGGTTGCAGACGAAAGGGTACACTTCCCGTACCTGTCCGTACCTGTCCATACTCCTGGACTCCTTGTTAGGAGGATGGACAGAGGAAGAAGACTCTTCTACTTCCTGCTGAGTGGCCGCCGCCACCACCATGGCATCTACAGAAACCCCTTTGTACAGGAACTCCTTCCCTGGGGGAGCTGAAAGAAACTTATTAGGTCGTCTGGGTACCGGCTCCTCTGAATCAGGATTCTCCCACGCCCTTCGAAAAATTAAATCCAGGAGCTCGTCGAAGGGTGGAGACACCCAGGAGGCGGAGGGTTGAGCACCAAAAACCTTGAGGAATACAGACTCCTCCTCAGAGGGGGTCTTGGACGGCCAGTCGCCTCTCTGCCTCAAAATCTCCAGGATGTCGGAGAAAGAGACGTCATCGGAGGATGACTTGGGGGACCCCTCTGACTCCTCGAGGTCGGTAACAGAAGTGAGAGACTCGTCCTGGGAGTCTATGTGCTTCCTCTTGCACAACTTCTTTCTTGGGGGCTCCTCAGGCACAGACTCCGAGGGGCCCTCAGAAAGTTGGGGACCGCTCATGGAGTATCTCCAGACTTTTGGTCTCCACCATCTACTGATAGGGGGGGCAACAGAGGCTCTAGCCGGGGTAGAAGGGGACAGAATGACTGATCCAAGTGATGTAACTGAAGATCTGGCCAGTGCGCTCCTCATGGCCTCGAAGGCGGGTCCCCCCGAATCCGAGGACCGACCGGCCTCCGAGGCCACGACTGGAGTCCGGGTTCCCCGAGCCGATGCACCGAGAGGGAGGCTCGGAACAGACAGGAGTCCAGAAGTATCCCCCTCAGCCCCGACAGAGGAAACTCGAGTTCCGAAATCAGAGGACGGAGCCAACATGGTTGGAGCCAACGTCAGCACCGCTAAACCCTTGAGGGGTATCAGAGCCGACACAACACCAACACCAGCGACTGCAGGAGCCTCTGAACCACCCTATCCACATCCAAATCAGAAAGCCTGGAGGATTTGGAGGAAAGAGATGGAGATTGGGAATTCTTGTCTGGAGACCCATGCCTAACACTGGGTGACCGGCTCCGAATGGGTTCCAATAGAATTGGAGCCAGGTCGATTCCAGCACAACAGATACCTCCTGCGGCCCCGAGGACAGAGGAGCCGAGGGGGTAGAATCCAGTTTAGAAGTCTTCTCCGGAGGCTCTGTGGAGACAGACGGAGCTGGAGATCTCTTCTTCGCCTTCGAAGTCTTAGACTGAGTACTCGAGGAAGAGTCTAAAGACTCCTCAAAAGAAGGTTTTAGGAGACCCTTCAGTATAAGTTTGTTTTTCCTTTCCTGTAGCACCCTCGGACTGAAAGCATGACAAAAACTACAGGACTCTTGTAAATGAATTGCCCCTAGGCAGTATATACAAACGGAATGTCCATCAGTAATGGACATCTTGTAGTTACATTTGGAACATTTCTTAAAACCCGAAGGTTTATGTTCCTTTTGATCCTTAGACATTTTAACAGAGGTTGGTACACCAAAAAACAAAACACAAGCAACAGGAACCTAGCCGGGAAACTACTGTCACAACAACAGCCAAAGAATCTCTAACTTAAATGGTTCTTTGGGAATCTACGCACACACTAAAATAAGGAAAAAGAACTACTCTCTACCCAGACAAAGAAACAAAAATAACTTTACACAAAACAAGGAGGACTAGGTCCTCTAATTTAAACGGGCCTAGTCCGCCGGAACAGAAGGGATACCCAAAAACACTCTCACAACAAATTCAGAACAAACAGGAAAATAGCTATTAAAATAGCTTTTGTTTGAAAAAAAACACAATTTTCTGAGAGAAAAAGAAGTTTTAAAAGGTACTTAGCCACAGCCAAGCGAGACCACGTCCTAGCTACAAGAGTGGCAAACGAGATCTGGGGCTATGGAGCAGTGCAACATGGGATACCGGTTTAGCCCAGTCAATTAGAGACTTTGTGCTAGAAAATAAAATGTTGGCCGAGTCGGAGCCAACCCGTGAGTAAGAATGTAGGCGAGACTGGACCACATAACATCAGTGCGTTTATAAGTACTATTGAGCATGGATTGCAATTTCAGGACAGGAGGAGGATGTGGTTTAGCAAAAATGTGTCTCACACTGTCAAAAAGAAAAGGCTAGAACAAGGAAACAGTCCATGAGTCAAGTCTCCTGCTGCTAGCTGTACAGCAGTAAGCAGCTCAAATTACCTTTTGCACTTTGACAGCTAGGGAGGTGAAGTGGGAAGGAGAAGGGAGATGAGTTAAAGAACTACAACTCACCCATCACAAAAGACTGCAAATTAACCTCTAAAAAGAAGAAGCAGAAAAAAGCACTTTGAAACTCTGTTCTGTGGCATTACCACTGTTTGTGTTTGAAGTAATCATTGAACAGCAAGAAATGTTAGTTAAAACTGATGACTGAAAGAAAGCAGTGCATGCATGCAAAATTAGTGCAGTCACAGATGCTAGACCCCATGTGGTCAGACTCTGAAATTACATATAAAATATTTAAAGAAATGTAAATAGTCCCAGAGTAGTGTTAAAATATAAGAAAAATCAAAACACGATGAAATAAACATGTTTTTTTGAGTCTGTGGGTGCAGTTCTCCTTTAAATACATAGGATACAGCTAAGACGTTTGAGTAAATACACAGCAGAAGACATCAGAGCAATGTAGTTTGATATGAGGAACCAAGGAAGCACTTCTTTGTCACATAATGTAATACATAAGAAAGGCTAGGGTGTTACTTTTCCTGTTCTCAACCACCACTAAAAATGAATTCACAGACACTCCTGCAACCCTACCCTCCACTTCACAGTTACACAGCAACATGTAACATAACATATTTTTTTTATTTTTAATACATTTATTGAATTATCAATTAAGACATACACAAAAAATAAGTTATGTACTCACTATAACGTTCCATCTGAGTTGTTGCCTCTCATTTGCTCTTCAACCTGTGGGTTCGGATCAGAGAATCAGATCCAACTTGACTGCACACTAAAGCTTCAGGATCCAAAATCTGAGCTCCTCCCCTACAAATAATGCATTCTCCTCCAAATCCCTCAGATCGAGTTTGCTGCACTTCTATGTATCATCTAATTATACAAGTAGAAAGAAATCACGTAAAGGCAACAGGGAAAGTCAGGAATTAATACTTCAGGAGCTCAAACAGTAATGAACTCTGTTAGGTCCTTCAGAAGGTAGGGGGAATGGAGGGAGGGAAAGTTGAAGAGCAAACGAGAGGCAGCATCTCAGACGAAACGTTATGGTGAGTACATAACTTCTTTATCTAATGTTGTTGCCTTCATTTGTTCTTCAATCTGTGGGACAGAGTTCCCAGCTACAGAAGAACTTGGTAGGCCCTCATGGATGGATATTCTGGAGCACAGCATAACCAAAGAAGGCTGTGCTCATGGAAATAATGTCTAATTTGTAATGAGATACAAAAGTATGGTGGTTTGATCAGGTAGCCGCTGCGCAACTGACATTAATGGGAAGTTTCGACCAAAATGCTGAAGAGGTGGAAACAGACCTAGTAGAATGAGCCTTAATACAATACGGCAAGAGGATGCCCCTTGTGGAGTAAGCAAGCTTAATGCAACTAGTAATCCAGTCAGCCAAGGTCACCTTGGAAACTGGTTTACCCAATTTGGTCTTAGAAAAGAAAACAAAAAGCTGATACGATGTTCTGAAAAGTTTAGTCTAGCCAAACAGAAGCAAAGGTGTCTGTATACATCCAGCATATGAAGCAGACACTCTCCTCTGCTTTGAAAATTAGAAAAAAAGACCGGCAGATTAATAACTTGGTCTATGTTAGCCTCAGAAGGAACCTTGGGCAAAAAGGAAGGGTTAGTAACTCTGCCCTTGTGAAAAAACAACTATGGGGGCTTACAAGACAAAGCCTGTAATTCAGATACTCTTTTGGATGAGGTAGGGGCCACCAAGAAAATGGTTTTCCAGGTCAGAAACTTTAAATCAACCTTAGCTGAAGGCCCAAATGGGGACTAAAGCTTGTAAAACCAAGGTGAGATCCAAGGGAGCAACGGGTTCCTTAATAGGAGGGTGAAGGAGAAAAATTACCTTCCAAAAAGGCCTTGCACAACTTAGATGAGCCTGGAGAAAAATAATTTTTCCCCAACGTGCAAACTGGAAATGGCCACCAATTGCCCTTTCAACACAGAAAAACTAGCTCCATTATGAAAAACAGAAGACAGAAAATCTAAAATGGCAGGAACCAGAGCTGTAAAAGGGTCCAGACTGTTCAGATGAGCCCAAATGGAGAACACCTCTCTTGCTTGCTATTGTATAATTTCCTTGTGGATGGTTTATGTACTGCAATCAAAATTTTTCTAACGGGAGAAGAAAGCATGGGAGTTCTAGTCATCAATGGAACTGGAATAACCAAGCATTTAGTTTCAGGTTCAGAAGGTCCAAACAGAAATGTCCCAAGGGATAGGAGAACAGATCTGGAGAGGGATCTAGAGTCCACGGTGGACAGAACAAAGGAAGGGAAACCAAACTTGTCAGGGTGAAAAAGGAGCAATGAAGATCACTTTGGCACTTCGACCTCTGAGTTTTTTTGCAGAAACTTGGGAATGACGGGAAGAGGAGGACAGGCATAAAGTAGACTGGGGAGGCTCAAGTATAGACTACTGCGTCTCCTGGTGACTATCCCCGAGGTGGGATCAGGGTAAAAAACTCACTGGACTTGGTTTTGGAGGGAGACAAAGAGATCACAACAAGGTTGACCCCGTAGGTTCACAAGTTGGTACTAGGCTATTGGCCCTAGGGCCTATAGAAGCCTAGCCATAACAATTCCCTGGCTATTTCTTCCCACACTATTTACTTCCCTGGACCCCTGTCTAGCAGGGCGACTGATGTGATCCCTGGGGTGAATTTCCTTTCTCCCATCCAATCATCAAGGTTCCTTTTGAAGAGGATGGCCAAAGAGGTACTCTGCTTGACATGTATGGGCAGTCGATTCTAGAGTCTGGGGAGTCTCTGGGTCAGGAACCTATGTTTTGTTTATTTTTGTCTGGAAGATCTTATTTGCCACTGAAGGATTCAGAGACCACTCATGCAGTCAACAGAATGGAGCCGAAGCTGTCAGTGGGGAAGCTCCACAAATCCCTACCACCCCCAGATAGCTGAGCTATCAAGTGCCAAGACCACGAGGGAAGAGACAGCTCTGAAAACTTCATGGTTGATGTCAACCCCTCAGAACCAATGCCAAAGCTAACTCTCCTACAGCTATTCTGCTCCAAAACGGTCGGAGCCAGGTGAGTCAGGGAGACCGGAGTCGAGGTAACCATATCTGTTGGCTCCAACGTCTCACTCCAGGAAAGCTCAGATCCAATAACTCCAAAACCGGTAGTCAGATCAAGGAGGAGATATTGGAGCAAAGGCAGGAATATTGCTCACAGATCCAGAGAGGGATGGAGCAGGCTCGATCCCCAGCTGGATTTGTGCCTTGAGAAATTTTACTATCATGTTGTCAACCTCAGCTTCTGAAAGGCTGTAAGAGGATCTAGCGGAGGAAGCAACAGAGGCAGGCCTGGAAACTGGTCTTGGGGGTTGCAGAAGAAAGGACTTAGGCCTAGATGTCACCGGCTCTGGGAAGAGACTGCAGCTCTGGTGTTGAGGGAAGGCCTGGATGACTGTGGGAGCCCCTGAAGTAGACTGTGTGGCAGATGAAGAAGCTTTTAGGACCAATTTGTTCCTCCTATCAATCAAAGCTCTCTGGTTAAACCCAGCACAAATACTGCATGACGAGTCCATGTGGGCAACCCCAAGACATACCACACACCCAGAGTGGGCATCTGAGTGTGGAATCTTTTGCTCACAAGACACACATTTTTTGAAACACGTAGGTTTGGGATCAGCCATACTCAGTCCAAAAAACAAACCACCACACAAACACAACAAGGAAAAGATTCAAAAGAGAAAGAATCTACCAACTTAACTAAAACTAGGTAAATCTTTTTTTTTTTTTTTTTTTTACAAAGACAAGAAACGAATACAGCTAGAAAGGGATAGGAAGGGATCGGGATGTCTAAAGGAAAGAGACTACAAAGCCCAAGTGACAAAAAAAAATCTGACGCAAAGATGCACTATATAAAGAAATACTGATAGAAAGGAGAAAGAAATGTTAATACAATATACAAGCTTGTGAAAAACTCACAGAAACCCCCTAGGAACCCAGACAAACAAATCCCGATGCTTAAAGCTCTGTAAACAAGATCTTGGGGATTTGGATGAGAAGAGTACTGTGGGTAGGGGAGGAGCTCAGATTTCAGATCCTGAAGCTTTAGTAAGAGGCAGAGTCAGATCCGATCCTCGGATTCGAACCCACAGGTTGAAGAGCAAATGAAGCCAACATCAGATCATACATTTATACAAAAGAAAACAAACCATATTAACATATTTTCAGCTGCAAACATTATACGTCACATACATTCTTTTGTACATTTACCGCCAATTCAGCATTACATAAATTGAGCAGTTCCCACCTTCCCTTAAACCTCACTCCTCCTCCAAAACATTATTCTGTTTACATTGTTCCCACAACTTCCATTTATTTTCCATGTAAAGTGCTCCTACCCTTTTCTAGAGGGTCCACTCCGAGTTCTTTTATCTTGGTTACAATATTCAATAGGTTCATAGGTTGGTACTGGGCTATAGGCCCTAAGGCCTATGCAAGCCTAGCCATAACAATTCCCTGGAAATTTATTTCCACAATATATAGGTTCATAGGTTGGTACTAGGCTATCTGCCCTAAGGCCTATGCAAGCCTAGCCATAACAATTCCCTGGAAAAATGCATTTGGCAGTGGTGGGATTCGAATCCACGCCTCCAGAGAGACTGGAGCCTAAATCCAGCACCTTAGACCGCTCGGCCACACTACCACTACTCCAAATACAGTTGGTTTAAACTTGGATTTACATTTTCTAGTAATTGCTTTTTTGGCAGCCAGCAGAAATAAACTTAACAAGGCCTTACTATGTCTTAGTCAATTCAGATCCTGCACCCCAACTCAAAAAAAGGAAAAAATAATTTCTTTAGTTACACCCATTTGCTCACCCAGTATTTCTGAAACATATCATTTTGGATACTGGTGCCTTGACCAGGCACATGTATATTATACAGTCAAAAGTAACTTTTTCCAAAAATAACATAAAACACCATTAACACCTCCATATATTGCAAATATCTATAACTATAACATAAAACACCATTAACACCTCCATATATTGCAAATATCTATGATAACTAAAACAACCAACTATGCATACCTCAGGCGCTGTGCATTGTACCTTTACTTTGTTGGCGTAGTTTTTCTGTAACTGCATTTTCATACAATTTCGGACGTGGTTTTGAATGAGTGGAACACAAGACAGGAAGGCTGAGGGTATGACTGACTAGAAACAAAGGCATGATTTGCTAATTCACACTCTGTGTGGTGTTTAAAATAAGTTTCATGACAGTTTCTACTACCATGTCCTTGCCACATGATGACACTCGTAACATTGTCACCCCATTACTGTGAAATTAAAACAGATATGATATTTCACAGCTTACATTAATATCCAATAATCAAAAGGCAGTATGTTCCTAACTGATGTCATGCAGACTGCTTCAGTGGATATTTCATGCAAATCACCATATACTTAACACCATAACACAATACACATGGTAACGTATGCAGCCAGGGAGATACTTGTAAAAAATATTCAATACTGCCCACACTTTTAGCTTTCAAACTATAATCTGGGAGTCACTGACAAGTCACACTGACACCCAAGACCTTCAGCAACAACTTACACTTGTAAATCCCTGTCGTACTAAAATGGACTTAAATGCTAAAATAAGGAACACTGCCAAATTTAGTAGACCACTTCTCACAGAACACAATATCTTACAGATGAGCAATTCCATTCCACAAGATTTCAAAATTTTGTCAGCTGAATATAACCCACACTTCATCTCTGCTCATGGGGGCAGCAAGAAACACCTTGGCAGGAGTACCTGTTACCCAGCTACAGTACCCAAAAGCTGGTAACTTGTTCTTACATCTGTAGTGCCAAACACACAATTGTATGAATTTCATCTTGCTCTAGCACTAATTTATTAATAAACTGTTCAGCTATTCAATCAAAATACTATGTTGTTATAAACCTCCAAAACTCCAACTTATAATCATAATATGAAAGGTAAGACACTTCTTGTATATTTGCATTGACAAATAATACACGGATACCTTCTCCATAAAATTAACACAACACATTAATAAACCTTTCAGCTCATGCATGTAAACCTTATTTTGTTCAGAGAACTGCAGTCACTTGCATGGTAAGAAAAACACATGCAACAAAATGCACACAAGTGGAACAGTTCAAGTCACAGATTCATTCTTGGTAACTCAAGTACCGCATATACATGCTAAACAATGTTACTGAACCAGTTTCAGTAACAGAGGTCCACTACTTGCTTATATAGTCTTCCTGCTACTGCAGGCAAATCCTGTTACTGGAACTAGCAGATACTAATGACCTGAAGCACCATCATCAAATGCAGTTCCTCCTAATCAAAAGGCATTCTCATGCAAAAACATGGAAACAACTTCTACAGGTCTCATTTCAGGTTGGCCAAAATATCTGACTCCTCACCAACATACCCTTCTAAAACTTGCAAACTCCATCTAAAGCCTTCAACAAATCCGAAAAAAACTTCATTCCATGTAGAAAAAAAACCATTAAGCATTGCAAGATGCATTAATTTTAATGGGTGTCTTTTGCCAACACTCTCTCACTGCATTTGCCAAGATTAAATTACGGTAAAATAAAACAGTTTTGCCTTTTGCTGTATATTTCTTGCATGGCAACCAAGGCTGCTCTAACACTTGCCCCTTTTTATAACAGGTTTCAAACTGAATGAATACAACACGAGAGTACCCATGGACTTTTCTGATCCTGATTGAGGGAGTCTATATGCCTTCTCAATAAAGGCATTTTTAACAAAAACCTGCAATGTCAACAATTCCTCATCCATATAGTCCAGATAATCAATTTACTGACTGGGTAGAACACTTAACTCACAGGACCGTCTGCACACTGCAAGTACAGAAATTTATAATAATTAAAAACGTAACAGTCTGTGTAAGTTATTTACGCTAAACAAAACCCTTTGACATAGAAGGCTACACAAATTATTTTCAATAAGCACAGAGACTCAAATAAAGCAACAGTCATTATTAAAGGTAGTCTGTGAAAGAACATAAATGAGATGGGCGGTTGAAGGAGTCAGAGAGTCAAAAAGTTAGAAATGGTGAGAAAGGAAAGTTAAAGCAGTGTAAGTAGCTTAAAGTACAGAACAGTGGAAGCAGGGATGTGTACTACAACCAGAGAACAAGGTTTACAGCTAGGGTTATAAACACTGATGTAGTTAGTCGATCGTATCTTAGGCAAACATTACTGAGTAACCTATGTGCAGGTGCTGATCGGAAGAAGGCAGCTGGTCCTGTGTGGCACTAACTTGGAATATTGTTTACAGTAATGCAAATGTTTGGTGGCTTATGAATTATGAGATGGATATATTCTGAAAAACTTTGCTCGAGTCTGCTTGGACAAGTTTGTTTTTTAAAGTTCCAACCAGAAGTTTCTGAAGTAGTGATGGTCTTTACATTGGCAGGGATAGAGTCCCCAAATATTTGGCACAAGCACAGAGAATACATCCTAATTGCATTTTACATTTGTTAATTGTGTCCTTTTTCTCCCTTCAGGTATTTCGACAATTCATAAATTCCTCTTTCGAGCCTTGCCCTCCAAGTCAACCAGTTTATGGATAACTAACATTTTGGTATGTGTATCCAAGAAATGGCTGTTTGCTTCTGGACTTGTGCAGAAGAGCCAAGATAACATCAGTACAAAAGTTCCTCTGCTCCAACATAGTCTAAAAGAAATCATCCATTTTACTGGTAATTTTCTAGAGTTCCAAATCATCATCATCATCATCATCATCAGCCCCCTTTTTCCCATTTTTTTTCTATGTGGGGTTGGGGTATCGTGTTAACTGTCACCAGCTCTCATGATTCAGTGCCACACTCCTGCCTTCTTCAACACTCATGCCGGACTGTCCCAGATCTTCTTTCATACAATCCATCCACATCTTTGCTGGATGTCCTTGCTTCCTCTTACCTTCTTCCTGTCTGTCCCAAATCTTCCTCACCAGCTTGTCTTCTGCTTTTCTGCACGTGTCCAAACCACTGTAATCTGTTCTCTTTGACCTTTTCTGCAAATGGATCTACTTTGGCTTCTGCTCTTATGTCCTCATTTAGTCTGTCCCACAGTGTGCATCTTACCACCATTCTCAGGCACTTAATGTCCATCACCTCCGCTTCTTCAACTGTTCTGCCTTTACTGCCCAGGTTTCTGTACCATACAGTAGTAGTGGTTGCACCACTAGCTTGTACACCTTACATTTCAGCTTGATTGGCATTCTTCTGTCATAGACTACATCTGACACTCTATGCCAGTTGGCTGCACCCCCTCTGATTCTAGTTTTGACTTCTTCATTCAGACTTCCCTTCTCCTCAACCACCCCTCCTAGATACTTGAAGCTGTTTACCTGTTCCACTATTTTCCCTTCTATCTCTTCTCAGCTTCTTCTGATTTCGCCAATTTGCTGCCATTAACACCATCTTATCTGTGCTTAGTTTCATCCCATGTGCCTTCAGTTTTGTATTCCATTCTCCTATCCTTTGCTGAAGTTCTAGCTCAGAGTCT
Source organism: Protopterus annectens (assembly GCF_019279795.1). Classification (NCBI taxonomy): domain Eukaryota; kingdom Metazoa; phylum Chordata; order Ceratodontiformes; family Protopteridae; genus Protopterus; species Protopterus annectens. The sequence goes on from NC_056735.1 coordinate 377,364,424, forward strand.
GCCTGTAATGCCACATCATCTGCATACAGCAACTTTGTTGATCTGTCCCCCTGACCTGTTTGCTAATGCAGTCCATCACCAGTATGAACAGCAGTGGGCACAGAGCTGAACCCTGGTGTACACCCACTCCCCACTGGGAACCCCTCTATGAGGCCAAACACTGTTCATACTTAAGTCATTTGGTCCTTGTACATAGTTCTACCAATGTTTCTGGTGTTCTAAATGGAATTTATCAAATCATATATCCACAAGTGTACCTGGATCTCTCACTTCAACTTTTCAAATGTCCTCTGCAGCATGCGATTAGTAAAAGCATCCAACAAGTTTGGATACAATTGATCCTTCTCAACATTTTCAGTCATCAACTAAAAACTGAACACAAAAACTAAGCTACTTGTCAAAATACCACTTGGCAATTTTCACTTAAACGTCAAATTTTCATCACTTTTAATGATATGAAATGGAACTGACTGAAGAAGAGGCCTTCCTTCCTGAAGCACCACAAGACCCTTCCCCCTATTCTCCTTGTTTGTGCTGACAGCTGTATTGGTTGATTCAAAGACAATACTGAGACTACTTTTAGCATCAGGATGGAAGGAGATATTGGTCCTAATGCTACTCCATTCTTATGAAAGAAATGATAGGATGTTTTGCATACAAGGGCCTGCAGCTCACATATTTGCATGGTAGACATAACACTACAAGAAAGATTACTTTCTAGCTCAAACATTTACAGACCATCATGGTTCAAGGATCATCATGGTTCAAAAGAAGCCACAGCCAACTTTTTTTATCATAAAACTGAGGTTTCAAAGAGGAAAAGAAGGGGAGGGTTGACATGCAGAACACCATTCAAGAACTGCCTGACTGCAGAATGAACTCACAAGGAATCTCCAAAGGAAGGCAGGTTGCAAAAGCAGAAAGCTGTAGCTTTTTGAGTGCATACTGAAACTGATTGGCTAAACACTGTAGGATTGTAACTTCTACAGCTGCAATTTATAAGAATTCCTTACACATTTACTAAACACAGACCATCCGTCATTCATCCACAAAGGTCTTCCTGGTATTTGACTTACTGGCCTTTAGCAGGATGTTCAGCACCTCCTGTACGAAGTGGTCCCTGAAGGGGAAAATATAAACACGCATTCAGCTCTATCCTAAAAGACTGTAGTTGGTAAACACTAAAGTTCTTGCAGCTACATGAACTGGCTCACTTTTAACAAAACCTTTGACATGCTAGACTCCCTAGCTCCACCACAGGAAAAACAAATCCATACCCGGACACTGGCTCACTATGGAAATAAAGCAACTACTGCAGAAGACAGACAAAAGCTTGGGAACAATGACATCAAAACAAAACTTAGAACAACTTACAATTAAACAGACAACTACAAAACAAAGATAGGAGTGTAACACAAAGTACAAAGAAAGATTAATATACTGGTCTACAACATACTTATCACAAACAGCTCCAAAACATCAAATTATTTATCAGTAGTCTTCTGAAGCCTGGCAGTAAACCTCAGCCTCAACTGTTGCCTAATAAAAGCATACAGAACGCAGAACGGCTTCGCCCTCGTGACCAAACCACACCAACCGTGGGTAAATCCAGCATTACCCACACCCAGGCATGGGTTATTGCTATAATAACCACCATCTAATGATAGTTCCCAACTTCTGTCCATGTCTCACACAGACGCCTTACAATCCAGTTCTTATTGGTGAGGAATCATCAGGCTTAAACTTATGAAGAGCCAGAAGCCCAACCAGTGAAGGGTCACATCAAGGATTGCCACCAAGAAGTTATCGAGGCTCAAGGAATGTCAGAGAGCAATGCAGAAAGCCAAAGAATTGCAGAGGATGAGTGCAATTATGTGAGAAATAATGGACCATGAACATTACTACTTGTAGCTTATGTAAAACTCTGCTGCCTGGTTACAAAATAAGACATAATGTTATCATATTAAACCAGGTCTCTTAAGCTATCATCGAGTGCCTATTCTATGTAATATAATCTATAATCTTACAGCCTTAATTAGCACTTGCTGACTTGCCCCTCACCCCAAAAGAATTGCTGATGCCCTAATGTTCTGCATGCTCCCTCTACTTATCTACCATTGGGGGTACTAGTGGTTCTAAGGGTACAGTTTGAATCTTTCACTGGACCTTTGCTTTCAACATTTGCAAACTGGAATTTATAGCCAAGGTGGTTTCAGGAGGGTCTGGTGATCTGTGGCTTCAAATAAATCCCTTAAAATGCATTTGTTTAATTCACCATATTAATCCGTTTGCTTTTGCACTTCTACTTGTTCCAGTTTTATCACTATGTTCTACCTACTGCACTTCTATTACTTTTTATGTTTTATCGGTTGCCTTTGCTTGTTTTATCATACTTTGATCCCACAAAGATACAAGTAAGCCTACATCCCCAGAAATCATCATATTTTATGACCACTACTGTGGCAGAATCAATTGCACAGATACAGTTATTACAATTTGGTATAGGGGTCAGCAAGACAAATTCCTGGAGAAGATTAATGTGATATATCATCAAGTGTAACAAGGTTTACATGGAGAAAGGTGAAAAATTTAAATATGCCATACAAAGGGCGTAGCATCTGTACTGTACTTTACATACCCAGAGTGGGAATCATCTCATAAGAAGAAAAACATCGCTTAAGTTAAGAAACAGTTTTACTTCACATACAGCTGTACTTCAACTATACCTGTAGCAAATCAATAAGTAAGGGTAAAGTGCCTTAGAACAGCACAAAAATCAAAATCCAAACGTAGAAACTCCGAGGCAAAGCACGACAATGAACATTTTATTTAATAAAAGCTCAGCTTCTCATTGTCGTGCTGTGCTTCAGGGAGTTTCTACGTTTTGTACTTAACTATCCAAATGAGCAAGACACAACTGGTACAGAGTACTCACTAGTTCAAATGTGGTCACGTTACCATCAAAACATCCAACCTCTTACATTAAGGAGACAATGTAGTACTCGATGGTACTAATTTTCCTACTCAAAAAGCCTGGTGACAAGAAGCTACGTTTGTTATATAGCTACTCTTTTCTCCCTGTCCTGTATCCCAGCATGCTTGCACAGTTGCACATTTTTTTCATCTTCCCTAATGTATTACCTCTACCTTAATTATTCAAAAGCTGCAAACTGAAGTCATTTGACTGAAGCCTTCACTGGCACAAGTCGAACTGCACTTGATGTTCACCCCCACCCATTCTTCTCAAATCTCTATGAATGCGTTTCACTAACTTGACAGTGATGATCGAATTCCTGTCCATAAGAACTCCACTTTTCAGGCTCTCATCAACTGCACTATCATGTTCTCAAAGACTTAAGAAAACAGATAAATTAGGAACTTCCAATAATTGCAGACATTTCAGTAATGTTGCAATACAGAAATTTGTGATTTCTGACTGAAGAAGCCAAATGGCAAGACTGAGTTCTAACATTCTTCATCCTTCTCTCTTCTTGACCAGGCAGATTCTTCCTATGTGGACATGACATTGGTAAGACGAAGGCACATTGGATGATGCAATTCTTCTGATATTTCTTGTCTCGTTGTTAAAGGAACTCAGAACAAAGGTGCCAGAGCACAACCCATACTGGAGGAACCAGTCCCCAGGGGTACGAGCCCTAACAAGAGGCTCCCCAAAATTGCCTCTGCAGGCTGCTGATAAACTCTGAGAAGGGAAGGTGACTAACGGGGGGAGACCCCACCAACACATCAACAAATCAATCAATAAATAAGAGGGGATGGTGGTAGTGAATTTCTACTGAAATGCTGGATATACTTGAATATGTACAATTATGGTAACTGTACTATGAACATCGTAATCTACTGTTGCAGTACTAACTCTTGGAAATGACAAGAGGATAGCTGGCTTTGGGAAACGTCAGGAGACAACAAGCCCTGCAAAACAGTCATGGCAAAGCCTGCCCTGGCCTTGTAGACACTCCTCAGGTTATAATGTTTGGAAAATGTGTGTGCAGAAGACCAAGTTGCTGCCTCCAAAACAGACAGTGCACTAATCCCTCTCAGGAAGGTAATGATAGCTGCAGTGGTCCTTATATAATGGGCTCTAATGTGACCCAGAATTATCTTACAATAAAAGGAATAACAGTAAATGTAATGAGTTATTCATTTTTGACACTTGTTTACTAACTGTCTTGCAAAACCTTTCCTTAGCAAATACACGAATAACTGATCAGATTTCCTGATGTGCTTTATTCTGTCCAAGTAAAAATCTTAGTTGTCTGCACATATCTACTTAGGGAAGGATTCTTGCTCCCTTATTCTGGGATGACAGGAAAAAAAAAAAAAAAAAAAAAACAACAGCAAACACGAACACCTGTTTCAGGGACAACTCCTGTAAGCACCTTAGGGTATGACTGAAGGGTAAGCCCTTAGTGTAAGTCTGTACTTGTGATAAATTAGAGACGTAACGCTACACATAAGGGCCTGCATCTCTAAAATCCTTTTAACAGATGTAAGTGCCATCAGTGCAGTTTTCTAATGCAGAAGTTTGACAGAGACAGACCGAGACGGTTCAAAAGTAGGCAAGGCGAGCTTTTTCAGAACAAAAATTAGGTCCCATGGTAGAGCAATTTCCCTTTTTTTTGTGGTCCCAAATGCAGCATCCCCTTTAAGGACAGCTTAAATGGCAAGTGGGAACAAAGTGGCAGACACACTGTGATGGTTGAAACATGCATCTTCAGTGAGGAATAAGATAGGTCTGTTTTGCACAGGGCTAATAGAAACATAAGAACCAGAGATACCAGGCGTCCTGTTCTCTGCTAAAGCCAGAGAGAGAAAGTACAGTTGTATACACTTACCATAAATGTAGATGTTAGTGTGTATTCACTGTTGCAGTCATTATATTTGGGTAATCTGCTGGCAGGTTGCCCTCAGTCGGCCTGAATTCCAAAGTCTTGGGTCCTGCGTCGGTTGCTGTCTCCTCTTCCATGATGTCAGGGATATAAAATATACAGCCAACGCCATTTTCTTTAGTTTTTCTTGCCCCAGATGTCAGATGCCCCCAAAAAGGTAGCATAATATATATATATATATATATATATATATATATATATATATATATATATATGCATACATACATCAATATAAACTTTATATTCATCTACAAGCAAATACACCACATAGGTTGTAGAAGATAGTGAAGGAAAGATGCTCCAGAATGAAAGGGGGATGACGGGAGGGTAACCTGGACTGCAACAGTGAATACACTCGAACATCTACATTTATGGTAAGTGCACACAACTGTACTTTGTTCTTTTTCACTGTTGCAGTCATTACATTTGGGTAGAATCCCAAAGCTATGGTTGGGTGGCTGGAGCTAAACAGCATTAGGTGCGGCTATAAAGCCCTGCAGAACTGCAGTGACAAAGCCTGCCCTGGACTTCGAGTAGAGAGGCAAATGATAATGCTTTGTAAAGGTGTGAACAGAACTCCAAGTAGCAGCCTCTAGAATGTCTTTGGTTGGTACTCCTCTGAGAAAGGCTGCTGAAGTAGCTGCAGCTCTGGTGGAATGAGACCTAATGCCCTTGGGCACATGTTTATCATGGTGTAAGTAGCAGAAACGAATGTAGTGGCTTATCCACTTTGAAATAGTCTGCTTTGAAATAGCCTTTCCTTCTGATCCTGCAGCATATGCCACTAGTAATTGCTCAGTTTTTCTTAGAGCTTTAGTCCTGCTTAAATAGAATCTTAGCTGTCTGTGTACCTCCAAGGAATGCAGAAGTCTCTACCCCTTGTTCTGCAGATTTGGATAAAAGGCTGGCAGATGAATAGTTTGGTTAAGAGCCACACTGGAAACCACCTTAGGCATAAATGTAGGATTTGTCCTTTGAGACACCTTGTCTGGGTAAAATATGATAAAAGGCTCCACAGCCATGAGGGCCTGTAGCTCTGAGACTCTTCTTGCTGAAGTAATTACTAGTAGCAGAGCTGTTTTCCATGATAAGAACTTTATATCAGCAGTAGCAGCTGGTTCAAATGGAGGCAGGGTAAGCTTTTCCAACACATAATTGAAGTCCCATGCAGGTATTGGTGACCTTTTAGGAGGCCTTAAATTTTTGGCTCCTCTAAGATACTGGTTTAGTAGAGGATGAGAAAAGATTGGTGGCTCTGTATTGTAATGAGCCAAAATGGCAGAGGTATGGATTTTAATTGATGAGAAAGATGGGCCTTTGTCAAGCATCTCAGTCAAGTATTGTAATATCTGAGGAATATTTGGTTCTGCTGTATCAGTTCCTTGTGCTTGATTCCAAGCACAGAATCTCTTCCATTTATCAGCATAAGATTTTCTGGTACTAGGCCTTCTGGCTTCCAAAATGACATCCATCACAGCTTTACTGAGAGGTGTTGTTTGTATAACTAGCCAGGTTCAGTGTCTGGAGTTGATTGTGCAGGATTCGATTGTTTTGCTGGGACAGTAGTTGAGGTCTTTGAGGTAAGGTCCAAGCTGGGAATTGAGACAAGTTCCTAAGGATTGGATACCAGTATTGGCGGGGCCAGTCCGGGGCAATTAGTATCATCTTTGGTTTCTCTTGTCTGACTTTTAGGAGGACCTTGGGAAGAAGAGGCAGAAGGAGGAAAGGCGTAAACTGATAACTGAAGGATAGGGCATTCACTTTCCATGCTTGTCTGTGATAAGTCCTTGTGCAGAATCTTTCAATTGATAATTTTGAGGAGAGGCAAACAGATCTATGTCTGGGCTCCCCAATTTCTTTATCATGCTGAAGACTTGTGGATCTAGTTTCCACTTGTGTGGATCCATAAGGTTTCTGCTTAAATCGTCCGCCAGAGTATTTTGCTTCCCTGGCAGGAATTGAGCTTGAAGATGTGTTTGGTAAGTCAAAGCTGTGTCCCACAGTGCCATGGCTGGGGGTATGAGTGTGTGCCCCCCTGCTTGTTTATATACCACATGACTGTGGTGTCATCCATCTTTATCAGTAGTTGTCCTCGATGAAGTAAGTCCTTGAAGGCTGTTAGGGCATTTTGAACAGCTAGCATCTCTTTCTGGTTGATATGTAGATGCATTTGTTTTGGAGTTCATATGCCCTGAATGCATCTTCCTGCCATGTGGGCCCCCCAGGCATAATATGATGTATCTGTTGTTAAGGTTTGGCTGGCAGGGGGTAGAGTGAAGGACTGTCCCATGTTTTGGTGACATGCCTTTGCCCACCATAGAAACTCCTGTTGTAGGCAGAAAATGAGAGGAATCATTGTTTCCACACTGTGACAATGTTGACTCCATAAACTTTTTAAGTACCATTGCAGTTTCCTCATATGCAGTCTCGCATATGGAATCCGTAGGATGCAGGATGCCATGAAGCCCAAAGCCTGCAGAATTTGTCTTGCAGATAACTGGGTTTTTGTTGCCATCAGTTTGAAGTAAGTAGTCAGTTGCCTTTGCTGGTCTGGCATGAGGTAAGCCATCTGGGCAGTTGTATTCAAGCTTGCACCCAGGAATTCTATCTTTTGAGAGGGTACCAGTTGTGATTTCTTTTCGTTTATCATGTACCCTAGGCATGTTAGAAGCCTTTTCACAAATGCCAGGTGTTGAAGAAGAATGTCCTTGTTCTCTGCTTGAATGAGAGTCGTCGTCCAAGTAAGGATATATTTGAATACTACTTTGTCTGCAAAATGCAATTACTGGTGCCAGGCACTTTGTAAAGACCCTGGGCACAGTAGATAAGCGAAAGGGCAGTGCAGAGAATTGGTAATGCATCAAGCCAGCCTTAAATCTGAGGTATCTTCTGCACGATTGTCTTATTGGGACATGCAGGTATGCCTCTTTTAGGTCTAATGTCACCAGCCAAGCATTCTTGCCCAGCATGGGCAGAAGCTGCTGCAAAGTCGGCATTTTGAATTTTGGAATGTCCAGGTGTGTTCAAAAATAGATAAATCCAGTATTGGCCACCAGGCCTTGTCCTTTCTAGGTACCAAGAACAGTCTTGAATAAAAACCTTGTCCTTTTTCCTGTTCTGGTACTGGCTGAATGGCCCCCGTATCCATGATGGACGTGACCTGTTTCTGTGCCTCTGCCCATTGATTTTTTGGCAGATCTGGCCAACCGTTTGCCATTGGCAGAGTATGGAAATGGAATCTGTATCCCTGTGACACTATATTTAGCACCCACTTGTCTTGGGTTATTAACTGCCAATTTTGAGCAAAAAGTGCTAATTTTCCCCCTAAGGGTGCTGCCAAAAGATAAGTGCTTGGTGCAGGTAGAGGGAAGTCATTGGGACTGTTTTCTGTAGGTCCGCACTTTATGTCCTCCAGATTTGGAGGTAGAAGTGCCCCATTGCTTTGACCTGTATGAATCTTACACCTGGTATCTGGAACCCTTAGGGCGTCTGGATTTGCCCCTTTGAGCTCTGTCTGACGCAGGAAAGGACCAATTTTTTTGTAGGCCAGTGTCTACTGAATCTTGGTGGCTGCACTTGTAAGAAGTATTTTACAGTTTGCATAGACTTAGCTTGATCTTCTATTTTCTTTAAAACCTCTTCTGCCTTAATACCAAACAGAGTATCATGTTGTAAAGGTGCATATAGCAATTTAGCTTTAACATGGTCAGGTAAATTTTGTTCTTTTATCCAGGCATGCCTCCTAATTACAGACCCAGTAACTGTGGCCCTGCATGAGGCCTCTAAGGAATCAAAACCACATTGCAAAGTATGTTTTCCAACCTGTTCAGCTGCATGTAATAATTCCTGCAATTCTTTATTTTCTGCACATTCAGAAATCAACATAATTTTCTGTTTCAGCAATCCCATAATATGTTGTTGATACCTGAGCATATGAAATTGACAGTTTAAGGCCCTAACTACCAAGGTTTCAGATGTATAAACCTTTTTTCCTCCATCTATCCAGTGCCCTTGAATCTATGCCAGTGGGGGTACGATTTTTTTGCTGTTGAGGCCTTAACTCCTTTTGGACCCTTTGAAATAGTTTCAGGATCAGCAGCAAGGTTTCTAAATAAAAATTTATGTGAGTCAGGGACCCTGTAATATCTGTCAGGCTTGTCAGGGACCCTGTAATATCTGTCAGGCTTGCTGGGAGCCGGAGGTAAGGAGTCAGGGGTCAAGCTTGACTCCGAAAACATATCATCCACAATGTCTAAAACAGGGGGAATGGCTAAAGGCCTGTGCTGAGGGAGAAGAAGAAAATCCCTGAGCCTCTTTGATTCTGAGAAATCTTGACTCTCCCAGTGAAAATGCTCCCTCAAAAGTATGCAAGATTTTGCCAAATGAATAATCCTCAAGAGGTGATGCAGGTGGTATAGACTCCTCCGCATCTGAATCCTCATAGGGACGTTAGATAATTCCTGATCAGAAGAGGAATCAGAAGAAATAGAAACCTGATCTGAAGATTCATAATCAGTGTCTTGCCTAGGCCTCTTATCTGGAGGGGGATGGGTACCCCTGATCAAGGCAATAAGGTCTTTGGCCATATTGATCTGTTTTTTAGGCATAGAGGCCTGTGCATGTGGCTCATGCGTCATTCTTTTAGGTTTAGAAATTGCCTTTGTCTTTGGTTTTGCAGCGATCATCGATTTGCTATACAAATGTTGAGGCCTGAATAAACCTTCAGAAGCCGGTGCCTGCTCAGCGGCTCCAGACCCATCCAAGGGAGATATATCCGTGGGTGCAATACTTCGGCATTCCGCGAGATACTCAGACTCCACATGGCTGTCGGTCGGGGCCTGCGACTTGAATGTAGCGGGTATCAGGGGCTGCAAAAGCACCTCACTGAGTACCAGCGAACCAGTGACTAGCTTAGGAGAAGCTTTGTCATCCTTTTTGAACCTCGACTGTCTCTCTCTGTCCTTTTCTTTGTGTTTTTTCTGTACTCTGGTGGTCGGATTGTTATCCGACGACATTTCTGGGTAGTTAAATCTGTTTCCAAAATACTTTGATGCAAAAATATACCGACGCTTAATAGTGCGTTGGTTAAATCTAGCACAAAACCAACAGCCAGGCACGTTGTGATCAGGGCCTAGGCAAGGAATACAGTATAAATGGAAATCCTTATGAGGTATTTGCTTCCCACAACTAATACAATTATTAACTTTTTCTGACATCGGTATGGAGCAAGAAAAAAGTTTCCCCAAAGACTTCAGTTCTGAAACTCAAATTCGAATATTTCAGTAGTCGGCCGACCGGCACTTGCAAAATGCTTCTGCTTCGGGCAACGCGTGGCAAGAAAGACTAAAGAAAATGGCTTCGGCTGCATGTTTTATACCCCTGACGTCGTGGAAGAGGAGACAGCAACCGACGCAAGACACAAGACTTTGGAATTCAGGCTGACTGAGGGCAACCTGCCAGCAGATTACCCAAATGTAATGAATGCAACAGTGAAACACGAAGAACATCAGTTTCCACTTAACTAATTTTGGTTTCCTTGTATTAGGCTCCTAGGCTCCATATAGATATGCAGCACATCCTTACAAAACATATCCCTCAAAGAGATGAGCACCAAGTCCTCTGCACTGTAAGCCTTACAGTCCAAGATTGGGTCGACTTGAGATCTCTTGCTGGTTCTGCTTTTCCTGGACCCAAAAGAAGGAAAACTAGTGTTGCCACAGACAAAATGAAGTTATCAACACCATTTCTGGCATGTCCTCTTATCATACACAACCCACTGGTGTGCAAGAATAGAGGACATGTAGAGAAACAGACTAGGCCCTCACATTCGGTATCCCAGTGCAAGTGTTAGTTCAGTTTGTGAGATTTCTGAATAAGCAAAAAGGTTTACCTCTGGCATAACCCCCCCCCCCGTGAACAATGCCCAGAAATGCATCACTATTACCATCCACTCATGGGGATCCAATTCTTTTCTGCTCATCTAATCTGCCAACACATTCTCCTGGGATGTGATGAAAGGTTCTGTGGGCCAATATTGACTCCTGGGCCAGCTTCCATGCAAATTTAGGAATGGGGTACCACCCTGTTTGTTGATGTAAAACATCACAGTGTGACTGCTCTTCTGAATGTGCGGGTTTCACTATTACCAATGGGTCTGAATGCCCTGATGGTCACAATCACTTATCTCATTCATGCTAATGTGTTTCCTAAGGCCTAGTAAAAAGTCCCTTGGATCCAAAGGTCTCCCACACCAGCCTGAGGTAAACTTTGTCTACCAAAACAGCTCTTCTCTGATGGAATGGGGAACTGCAGGGACTGTAAATGTCGGCACCATCTGTTTCTGAGTTACCTCTGTAATTTCTTCATGTGCAATCTTGCCAGGGGAGTCACTAGAATGCAAGAAGCCATGAATCCTATGACCCAGAGGAACTCACTTGCCAAAATCTGGTTCTGTTTGCAGACTGTCCTTAATTACTGTGACAGAAATAGAACCTTGATCAATGGGAGGAAGGTTCTTCATTGCTCCTAGAAACAGCACCTGACTTGAGGGTAAAACGTGTGAACGTATGAGATGGAGATACAAAAAATGCTCCAAGAAGTAGAAAAAGCTCAGAGTAAATTTTCTGGATCTCCTCCAGGGATGTTGCTTGGATAAAGCAATTACCTAGTATTGTCCTGCAAAGTGCAATTACTGGAACCAGGTATTTGTAAAAACCATGTGTGCAATACATAAGCTAAAGGAGAAAAAGGTGAATTGGTAGTGGTAACCCCATCTTTTAAACCAATGGAGATGTTTGCCTTGGCTATGGAGATGTTGAAACAGGCATCTTTTTAAATCCAAGTTGATGAAGTAAGCTTGCAGAAGGAGTGCAGGTAGATGGCTCCGCAAGATTAGCGCTTTGAAATATGGAACCATATGAAACTTGTTTAATCTTGGCAGGTCCAGTCCTCAAAGTCTCTTCTTTTCTTGGAACCAGAAAGAGCACGGACTAAAATCTGATAGCCCCTTCTTTCTCTGATAGCTTCTCTAGGACTTATTGGTGTTTTAGTGAGGGAAGGTGGGACGCATTTGATCTTTGGCAAACCAGTGGAATGCCTAGGAATTTTGGCTGTGGATTTGTTTCCCCATCAACAGTGCAAAGGTTGACTAGAACAAGCCATCATTCAGAATAGCATCAAAGGTGGTTCAAGATTTTTTCATATAAAGGCCCGATTCCCCGCATGCCCCTGACTACAATGAAGAGAACTGCCTCACTTCTGCAAGGGATGTTTCCTCTTAGGCAGCTCAGCCCTTCCCCTTGAACCACAAATGGTGAATTTCTCTAGTTTTCCCCTGCCCTCAACAGCATGCATTCCTCTCTACCACCACGAGAGAAGAGAGTAGGCAAGACTTCTTCATTAATCCCCCTCCCTGCTTGACTCCTCCAGTGCCAGAGCCACTAACTGAACCTTGGACACCTAGGCCACAGTCAGGCCTCTGTCACTCTATGCCATGCAGCAAGGCCAATAGTTTCTACTATATCCTACAGCAAGGGACTTAAAAACACCTATGACCAATTGCAAGATGTTTTTTTCTCTCTAGTCTCTCAATCATTTGCTCTCCATGTTTATCCAAACAGAAGCTCCTTTTTCATAGATGAACTACAGAATTCTGCTTTTACATGCTGCTCAGGTAAAGGCTTTGTCATCTATCAAGCAGGCAAAGGCTGCATCCTCAGCCAGGCATGTCTCCTAATCACAGACACAGTGCAGCTATCCTGTATGATGCACCCATTGCATCACAGCCACATTTAATGGAGTGTCTAACGTGGAGCTGAGGCTGCACAGGCCAAGCATCACCTTTTAGGTCCTTATTCTCTATCTCTTCTACCTTAACTGGAAAAGGACTCAAAATTTCAACATGTAAGGGTGGCAGCTAAGCAGCCTAATGGCCAGGGTAGCCAAGGTGCATGTTTTCTACCCAAAGTGGTTGAGGATTCTGCTTTTATTGGTGAAAGGACTCTTGGGTGAAGCCACAGTAGATCCCTTACTGGAATTAATGGATGCCATTGTCAGATCAGCCAATGGGTTTTAAACAGATATATGTGGGAGTTGTGGGCATTACAAAAAAGGTCTGGTTCCTTATATAGAGGACTGGAAAGCTGGCTTGAAAGAGACACTAATAAAAGCATCATTCAGGGCTTCCAAGACTGGAGGAATGGCTACAGGTTTGGGTTCAGATAGGCCCAGAAAATCTGTATATCTGACATGGGTCAGAGAATTCTTTGGCCTCCTATCCATAGGTCTCTTTTGTTCTATGAAGGGCATTCTCCAAATGAGACATCCTCTGGGGGTTAGGCAGTGGATAAGGCATCCTCAATGTCTGCCTCCAGGTAATGGAGGGGAGACATTTCATCCACCTCCGAGCTGAGGTATCCAAATCCCTCTGGGGAGACAGCGCCCCTTTCCTTCTGCAGGATCCACCCCTGACATTGAACCTCCATCAGAGGGTGGAACTCTAAACTTCAAAAAATCCAAGACATCCTTGGATCACCTGAGGAGTTCAGTGGCGTGAGTGTGGGAGGCTAAGAAGGGAAGGATGCAAGTTAGCTGGTGTCTGTTTATGTTTCAATGTCTTAGGCCAATGTCAAACTATGGTCCATCCTAGAGGCCTTATTTAATGGGGAGACACCAGAGACCTCAGCCTAGTCTTCTTTGACCTCCTTACAAACAGTGTGAAAGCATGGGGATCATGGAGATGCTGCCCTCCCCATCACTGAAAAGTATACGAACACCATAATCCCAGAAAAGAGACATTCTGCATAAGCAAAATGTTGGCATTCAAAAAGCAGTGTGCTGACAAGCCAACAAGCCAAAAAGAAAACCCAGGAAATGAGGAAATCCTGATCACTCACTTTTCTCCTTTAAAATTCTTTTGTTTTTGCAGGGGGCAATACCTCTGAGAAAATGGAATATTCAGAGAAATGTCTCTCTCAGACTTAGTATATGCAAGTCTGTTTTTCGGTTATTTAGCCTCTATATTTCAAGACTTGCTCTAGTGAGTCCTGACATTTCAAATGGTTACCCAAGAAAAATATATACTCTAATCATGAGGACTTGCTCCAGGCAGACAACGTGGGAGCTTCTGGAGAGCTGCACCACAGGTTTCCCCCATAAATGATGTTGGGTACAGGGACTGCAAAGATACCTAATCAACATCTACATCTTCAGGCATACGGATGCTATCTAACTCTTCAGTCATGTCATCAGCCTCTTGACTTCTTCCTCATGCAGGTCAGAAAGTATTTCTTGACACTTAGACTATCATATATCATAAGAGTCAACCAGTGACACGGCAGACTTGGACCAGACAGATGCCTTTTCAGGGATAAGTACTTCTGGAGAAATTCTACACAGCAATTTAAGATCCCCTTGACAACAGAATCATGCTGGGGACAATTGGAGATGATGTGCTCTGGACCCAGGCAAAAAGGACAGAACTCAAGGAAATCGTATGAAGATTTTTCTGCATACATCTACTATGGTTATGGTTAGTAACATTCTACGAAACAGATAATTCAGCCAGCAAATTCTATCAATAATAATTAGCCCACAATAACAAATCAGGTAAGAATCTTTCCCCAATGGGTCACTTACTTGGACCTTTAGAAGGCGGCCAAACTGACATTTTAACACAAGGAAGGCTTAGACAGATAACTGAATTGCAGCAAGAAACATCTGAAAGCAAAGCCAGCTGACGTTCCATTATAACATCAATGTTCTGATGTCCGAGTGGATGGGAGTCTGCTGGGTCAGGTGGGGAGAAGGTTGAAGAGATCTTGAAGTCAAGCAGGCAGGAATGGCAAGCGTTAATATGGCAACAGAGGATATTACAACGAATATCACAGTGTCCTTTATGTTTACTATTTCAAATTTGGTACTGCGAACATAGTTCTGAATATCATCGTGACTAGAATGACACATTTTTCCTGAAAAAAAAAATGCACTTCTGAAGCCTACAAAGTACACTCTGCTGATACAAATATCTCAATCTATTTGCAGCAACATGCTGTACACCTGGCGATATGTAGAATTTGTAATCCAAGCATGGTTGTTTGGAATTTGTTAATCTCTTGCTACTTTTCTGCAACATTTTTACTACTCACTACTTTACTCAACCATTTCTTAAAAGAAAGATGAAAACATAGGCATGACTCTCACCTTTCATAAACTAAGATGCCACATTAAAATCCAGAAGATATGTGTTCTAGAATTATTCTAACATCTGTCTATGCTTCACTTTATTATACAGCAATGAAACACGATCACACACACACACACACACACACACACACACACACACACACACACACACACACACACACACACACACACACACACAAGACCAAAAATGTGGAGCAGTGAATATCAAATAGGGTTCTTCTATTGTAAACCTGTATTTTTTTTTTTTGCAAGGGGGGCAAGCCCCCCTGCATCCCCTGAACTTATACATATCCACTCCAAGAGCACCATACCTCAGAGGAAAAGGAATATTCCAAGAACTTGCTATTTCGGACCTAGCAGATGTAAGTCCATTATTTCATCTATTCAGTAACTGTATTACAGGACTCACTAAAGCAGATCCTGACATTTACAATGGTTATTTACAGTACAAGTAAATTACAATGTTAGTCTTCTTGGATGCTACTATGTATACAAGTGATGTGAAAATGTTAAAACAGGCTAATAAAGTCCAGAAAAGGGGAGCACTGTTCTGTAATTAAAAAAAGTACACAACTGTTGAGAAAATGACTACAGGCAGTACACATAAATGGAAACTTTTCTAAACATTCTGCACTATATGTACTATGAATTTTGCAAGATGAGCATTTTAACTTCTAAACAATCTAATTTTTTTTGTTCTAGTTTATTCAAGTCTAGCGTTAAACTACCTAAATTGATCTTACGTGTTCTGGTAGGTGCTGATGGTTACATGGGTGGATACTAATTCTCCAGCTGGAGTATCTGCCTGGTGTATGGTCCCCCTTGGAAAGTACAAAAAGTCACCTGGCTAAAGGAAGACAAAAAATATGCATCAGATGTCATCTCCTTGTAACATGCATCAAAAAAATTGGACAGTTCTTTGCTTTTTAAGAAGACACACAATGAATCAATGGACTGTAATACTTGCTGTGAAAAAAATAAACACTTTCTTATCAAATTATGATTAAACCAAGGTTTATTTATTAGTGCTGGAAGGTACAACAGCTATCTTTACTATGTACTACCACAATAGATTGTACAACAACCTTATAAAATCACTGACCACTTCCCCATTACCTTTAAAATGAACACCTAATCGTAAACCTACCCCAGTTTAATCACATGTAGGCCAAAATCCAACAATATTTTCAAACAGAAGTAGAGAACAACTTTATCCAGACACATCTCCAACATCAGAAGAAGCCCCCCCCCCCCAAGTAAAGGAGTGCAGTGTTCATACAAAAATAAATGGATAACAAAAGGGCTTAAACATCTCCAGAACCTAAGAGAGAAGATTTGACATGATTAGAAACAGAACACAAACTCAGTCCACCTTCACCACGCTATATAATCTTGCCAAGAAATCCAAATGCAGACACAAAACGACATTAGAAAACCAGGCGATTCTCCCTCTTAGGCAAAAGAGAACAAAACATTTCTGGAATGAAAACAACTACCAGACATAAAATCTATGAAAATACTTCCACTATTTTCCACCATTGCTCAAACACTAAAACTCTCCTGCAAAGACTTCCTCAATGATTTCAGACACTTACTCAAATTTTAAAATACAATCCGTACCACTTCCCTATAGCCTCCTTAACCATCTCTATTCAAACCTTTATTCTATTTTAAAAATAAGTAAGAGTTAAAGATGTCACAATGCAGCTCAGCCAAAGGACTACTCCACGTGGTTCTTAAAACCACAGTCCCTGGTTAGTCAACTGTATACTTCACGTGGTTCTTAAAACCAATGTACTATGCCTACCATTTGGAAATCTGCTATAATTACACCTACTAAACAACGACAACCACTAAAGACCTCCAACTTTAGGCCAAATTATATAATGCCCAGTCCAAGAAAAATAAAAAAAAGAGTCTTGAAAAATTATCCAGTCAAATTTCTGAGTACATATATCGATACCAATTTCCCACAAAAAGCAAGATGTGGACAAAATAGCATGATTGTTCTATGGATCCTGTCAGATGAAATCCTAATTAACATGAACAAAAGTAACCTTACATCTATAAGATTCAAAGACCTAGACCTTTGATCTTATAGACTGCACAACACCATGCAATAAACCTAAAGAAATACGAATAAGCGAGAAATCATTTCAATGACTATTTCAGACTATTCAAGGTTAAACTAGGATCCTTCATTTCTGAAGCACCTAATTAATGGAGTTCTTCACGGGTCGGGTCTTGCATCCTTCTCTTCTGCATTTTCATCCACAAACTTCCACAAAACCTTCTCACTTACCACTTAACCAACATGCCAATGGCAGATCCAGCCACTTCCATTCAGTAATTCAAACTCTGCTCCAAAATGGCCTACACACCCCTCAATCACTGGCTGCTTCAATACAAACTGTTATTTAATCCATCTAAAACTAAAACTATGATTTTTGGTACTCATGAAGAACTTGTCAAAACTCAAATTCCCTAGATACTGTAGACCCAGACAACACCCAATAAAAAAAATGCTACACTCAAATAGCTGGGAGTTTAGCTAGACCAAAGACCAAACTTTCATCACCACAAAAAGAAAAAAAAAACACATATAGCAAACTTAATTCTAATCTTCTGGGCCAGAAAAAATATTCTGTTAATTACATCCCCAGCTAAAATGGCCATAAGGAAGGGAATCCTTTGGGCCCAATTAGACCGCTCATTATAGCCACAGCCTCAAAGAATAATGATTGTTGTTTTACAATACATCACAGACTAACTATACAGTTCCATCATTAACCCCACCCGGAACCACCGCCTGACACTTTCAAAAGCCGAATTTCTTTCAGTCAGAGAAATCTCTTACTTTACCCACTGCCCCAAGCTTCTAACCCCCGACACATTTTCACCTCACTCAGAGGAACAAACAAACAAAATTCTCCACCTTTTACAATTACGTAAGTATCACACAGTCAGCTCCCAACCAACTACTACCAAAAAACAAAGTGCATTGCACCAACCATGCATTCCCTACTCTGGCTTGTAAACTTCAAGAACCCCTCTCCAAATCCCCTCCTATGCTGAATTTAAACATCTGCTTAAACATATCTGCATAATCAATGCCAAATTATTATGCTTTTAGTCACACATCACCTAAACCAGATCAACCCCTACTCATGTTATAAGTTTTTCATTCACTTCCAATTCTTCCCTTCACACAGGTGATTTTAATTCACTGATGCAAATACTGTATATACCGTTACTGTAAAAAAAGTAAAAATAAATGAAGCCATAACTAGCTATTCAGATGAACAGTTGAAACTGTAAAAATCAGAGGCCGAAATGAAAAAAAAGACTGGATTAGTATCCATCAGAGAGCTGTTTCAAAAAATGGTAGAGCTGGACAGTGAGCAGAGAAAACTTGAGACTTTCTACTATACCAGAAAAACTGGAAGGAATAGACTATATTAATTTTAAGAAAGTTCAAATAAGCAACTGAAAGGCCACATCAAATGTATACTCCAAACCTAGCTATGAGAAAGCAGCGAAGACCTGTATTAGTAAAGATGCAATCATACCAGCAGAAAGAGTAGATGCTGACAAAACTGGGGCAGCAGGGAAAAAGTACTACAAACTAGAGATAAAGTGTTTGTGGAAAATGATAACTCATTGCAGGCAAAAGAAAAACAAATTTATCCCAGCAAACAGGGAATGCTGAGTGGCAGGTGTAAGATTCAAGTTGCCGTACACAGCTGTCTTCAGAATATTTTTTCCTGGAGGATCAAAGACATTTTGGGACACTAAAGCTCACAGACAGTCTTTGCCAGTAAAACCTTTTCCAATGTTCAAAAGGAAAATGCTCAAGAGATGCAAAAAAGCACAGGAGTTGACTAAAAGAATCAGAAGTATCTTGGACGTGAACCAGAGTCTGGTGTTGGGAAATAGAGGTGATCAGGAAGACCACCAGCAACAGTGAAATTAGCAATCAAATGGTAGACTATAAATTCTCAGTCACGTTTGTGAAAAAATGGGAGTGCAAGAAAAATGGCTGAAAAAGACTGGACTTATGTTAACTGTTAAAATTGTGGAACAGCTGTAAAGCATATACCCCACTTTATGTCATTAACATTTAGAAGGACACTAAAAAGGGAAAATGTAACAGCAAGCAAAACAATTTTTGTTTTTATTAGTTATATGTGTGTGTGTGTGTGTATATATATATATATATATATATATATATATATATATATATATATATATATATATATGCATGCACATACACACACACATTTCATTTATTTATTTTATTTTACACTGGGTTACTGGGAAAGTCCGACTGGACACAAGTCCTTTTTCAGCGAAGGCCTGGGGAGAAATGTTCCACATATAACACAGACTAATGCAGTACAATTTCACAGGTACAGAAGCATTACACTATTCATTTTACATAAACCTAAATTAGTATGATAATACATTTATAATTTACCACCACAAAGTAAGATGACATAAGATACACAATACAGATACAGAGATGAAACATCTTACACTGTGCAATTAAAAAATCCAGTATGGAATTTTATTATAAGGTATACACCAAGTAGTCTATACTTCAAGGAAGAAGTAACTGCAGAGAGGAAGAAAAGGGAATACAAAAGGAGACTTGCGAGCATATGAGGTCAAATGCCTTAAATTAAGAGAGGAGTAATTACCTTGGGTGAGCAAGAAGACTGAGGCAGACAAGCCTGGGGAGTCACAGTTGCAAATTCTCCTGGCTTGTAGGTGTG